>NC_134693.1:22437214-22694714 GCF_050947455.1 Rhinoderma darwinii | reverse complement strand
TTTAGATTCAATTATTTGGCCTTCTGATCCTTTCAATTCTAGATCTAAATATACAATGTCAGTTTTATTGTAACTATGGGTAAATTTTAGATTGTGAACATTGTCGTTCATATAATCGAGAAATTTTGTGATGGTTGAGACCTCTCCTATCCATATAAACAGTAAATCGTCGATGTATCTTTTATACCATTCGATCTGGTGTCCAAAAGGATTATTGGTGGAAAAAATGGTATGTTCCTCCCACCATGCCATCACTAGGTTGGCTATAGATGGGGAAAATTTAGCTCCCATAGAGACCCCGCTGAGTTGTAAGTAAAATTGTTTGTTAAACTGAAAATAGTTATGGGTCATGAGAAACATCAAAACTTGTAGAATAAATTCTTGAAACGTTTTTGTATATGAGCTATGATTGGCTAGGTGGTATTCTAAGGCACTGTATGCTGTCTGATGGGGGATTGAGGTATATAATGATACTACATCGCAAGTGAGCCATGAGTATTCTTTTTTCCAAATTTTTGATTGAAACGAGCATAAGACGTCTCGTGTATCTCTTAAGAATGCTGGGGTTTGTTGTACAATTGGCTGTAGTATTGTATCCACCCATTCAGATAATTTTTCTAAAATGGAGCCGATACCTGACACAATCGGGCGCATAGGTGGAGGTTTAATCTGTTTGTGGATTTTAGGGAGGGCATGTATTATGGGTATAACTGGCTGTTCAATATATATGTAGTTAAATTCTTTCTGATTAATATGTCCATTATTAAGACCTTCATTTAACAGATGTTTCAATTTAGTTTGGATTTTTTCAGTAGGGTTGGCACTTAGTTTTCTGTATGTCTGTTCATCTGACAGGAGATTCAGTATTGACGCTTTGTAGTCCGATTTGTCCATGACAGCTATGCCTCCTCCCTTATCAGCCATTTTAATTGTGATTTGTTTGTTTTTTTGAAGTGATTTCACTGCATTCTTTAATCTCTGAGGAAGGTTTGATTTGTAATTACATTGTTTTGCTTTGTTAGACAAAGTTAGGAGTTCTTTTTCCACTAGTGTCTGAAAGGTGTTCATTGAATCTGTCCTTGATTGGACAGGGTAATATTTGGTATTGGTTGTGGAGAAATTATTCAATGTATTTACAGTATTGGTTGCTGAGTTGCAGTTGTCTCTGAGAAGACTATCCAGACTGGTAATTGTTTGAAGTTCTTTAAAGGAAGAGAAAGTCAGATGTTGATCACTAATGGTTTGTGATGGTATAACAAGTGAATGAGAATTTTCCATAGTATAGTGACCTGAGTTCACTGGTATATCTTCAATCACATCTGTTTGTTCACTGTTGGAAGGTTGCAGTGTAATGGTGGAAATCTCAGATGGTATTGTGAAATCTCTTATGACAGAACTTGATGAAGAGGGTGAAATTATATCTTGAGTTATTGTTTGTTGGTCAGAAATGAGAAAGTGTCGTTTTATGGTAAGATTTCTGACGAATTTGTTTATATCGAGAATGGTATGGAAGATGTCAAAATTGTTATTTGGTGCAAAATTTAGACCTAGAGATAAGACTTCACTTTGTGCTGGCGTCAATGTGATGGAAGATAAGTTGACTACATTGGGATTTATAGCTGGTATTTCCGTGATCGGAGGTGACGGCTCTGGTTTGGTTCCAGTTTTTCTGTGTTTCCTGCCGCCCCTCCTTCTTCGTTTTTTGAAAACGTGTAGTTATTGGAATCGGGTCGATGGGTATATCTGGGGCGAGTTCTATAATTTTCATCTTCAGAATGTCCTTCCAGTGATTCCGGTTCGGTTGAGCTAAAGCTGACTCTATTCGATGTATCTCTTGATCTATTATATTGTTGGATGCTTCGGTTTTTTAGGATAGGTTTTGGCCTTGATCGGTTTGAATCTCGTCTGTTCCAGTTATACACTTGATTATTTTGATAGTCTCGTGTGTCTCTGATGAACTTAGTTTTTTTGGAATCTGCCAGGGATTGATCTAATTTTTCGATGTATGCTGAGGTACGATTATCCAGTAATGCAAGATCCGGTGGGCTGGGAAGGTCATCTATTTTGGTTCTGATTGTCAAAATTTTTTCTTCTAGTTCTGTAAGTTTAGTCTCTTCTTCCTTAGTAATAAGCTTCATCAATTTGATTGAGCATTCAGTGAGCGTCTGGTTCCATTCCTTATTAAATGCTTCTGAATAGTTGAAGGTGGGCAGTTTTTTAATTCTTAGGCCTCTTGGGATCATGTCTTTCTCTATGTAATTTCTGAGAGTAGTAAGGTCCCACCATATTTTGGCTTGATGAACCAGACATTTTTCCATTTCGTGAAACAAGTTTTCCATATCATGATTATGCGTTTGTGCAATACCTTGGTTGCCGAAGACTTTAGCTGCCATTTGAGCTCGGGTTGATTGTGTGACATTGGTCATATTGAGGGTATTTCGTTTTTCCACAATTGTATTTGAGATGGTTATCTATTGTCACAGGTTACTAATACAATTGTTAAAAACACAGGAAGTAATAAGCAAATGCAGCCACTGGATATATGTACTGATCGAGTCTATTGGATCTCTTATTTATACTTTTGCTTGTACATGGTAATATTTCATGATAACTTCCCTTTTGACACTATTCACACGATAGTTAGATGCGTTATTTTTAGCAATAGATTTGCAGTCCTGGTAATATGAAGCATAGAGTACGATATAATAGTATGCACTATTATAATTTTTCCTCATGCATTTATAATGCAAACATTGCGCTCATATTTTAAGCAAGGGGCGTAAGTATACGTGAGGATTTATACATATGAAAAATATAAAGCACAAAAATGCAGGACACAAACATCTCATATTTTTCATTGGCAAGTGGTGAAGGTCAAAGACATTGCATTGGAATTTGAATGTATATTGTGCTGTTTTTATCCTTGCCATAAATAACATATCTGGCTATAAAGGCTCCTGTATTGTATTTTTGGAAATGTGGGGGCGGCTTTAGAGAATATTGTGATTATATTCTAATACACACTTGTCCAGCATCACAATCCACAACAATAAGTCCTTCATGAAACAAGGACTTGTACAGAAAACCAATAGACACATAATAATAGAGATGTTTTTTTTGGGGTCAAAAATTTAGCAAAAACTACTGTAAAACTCTGTGTCGTATACTATAGCTGGAGAACAAGAGAATAAAGAACAGAAGGAATTGCAGCACAATAAGGGCAGATTTAAAGTGGATCTGTCACCAGTTTATTAATTCCCTATCTCCTAACTAATCTAATAGGCGCTGTGATGCTGATAACTGCAGTGTGATTTGTTTAAAAAAAAACATTTATTATTTGCATGAGCATTTTTCTAAATATGTTAATGTGGCTCTAATATTAAATAGGAGGTGACTTTCTTTTCACTCTTGGTGGTGTCATGTTTTCTGTATGACGCTGTCCAATCAGTATACAGCTTCTCCCTCTTCCCTGCAACACAGTGTGATCATATAGTATACAGCTTCCATTCCCGACTGTGTATTCAACTGGCGATATCTTTGGTTGCGTCATATGAAAGATTAGAATCTCACCTTTCATATGCCATCAGAAGCACTGCTCCAGGTGGTCCACAGCCTGAGATAAGGCTGTTTGAAGTGATCCCCTTCCCTCCAGCCTCAGTCTCTCACACTGTGTGAAGCAGCTTCATGCTGATAGGACAGCGTCAGAGGCTGTGAGGAGGCTCCGCCTCAGGGGAATCGCTGGTGTTACTCCCACTTATCTAATAAAGGCTCATTCACATATTTAGAAAAACGCTCATGACTTTTAAAATAATAAACATTTTGGGACACAATTTTCACTAGCATTATCAGTGTGACAGCGCCTATCATATTAGCTAGGGGATTGACTATTATTAAACTAGTGACAGAGCCTCTTTAAAGAGAACTATGGCCTGTAATGGACAACCCTTTACCACAGAAGAGTAGGGATATTCCCCGGTGCTAGAAAGTTTGTGAACCTTCAAACATTTGACCTAAAGATGACAGAATATTAAAAATAGATCCAGAGAACCCATTTAGGTTGAATGGATGCCATGACGCAGATGTGAACAGAGCCTGAAACGGACAACACAAAATTCAAACCAAACTGATTCATGAAATGTTGGAAAAAGTATGAGAACCTCTAGTATTATCAGTTTATTGAAGGGAATAATTCAGGTGTCATAAGTGTCAACCGGTGGGATGACAATTGTTAGAAGTTTGGAGTCGAAACTTGAGTCTTCCCCAAATCTGATCTTCCCCGCACAAATTTGAGTTGTCAATGCTCATCAGGCTAGTAAAATTTACAAAGTAATTAATTAGGAACTTTCCTACTCCACTGTCAGGTAGATAGTGTACTCCAAAAGCACGGCTTATAATATTCAAGGAGACCACGGAGAATGCCAAGATAATGTGTAAATATCTGCATCGGCTTCTATTGCCCTGACTAATATCAATGTCCATAATTAACGTAGGGAAATTATGATGGTGGCAATCTCATGGTTTTTGTCTCTTTGGTACCATAAGACCAAAATGACTTGCTATTTGTTAGGATTTTTTATATGAATTTTACAAAACACTTTTTGCTGATCTGTCTGAATTGAAGCTTAACAGAGATGGGTCTTCTTGTTAGACAATGACCATAAACACACAAGTATAACACAGCATGGTTGAACCATAAGAAATCCCTCTAAATTGTAAAGTGCTGCGTAATATGTTGGCGCTATATAAATAAAGATTATTATTATTAAATATTTCATTTAAGAATAGCCAATTCAAGGTCCCGAACTTAGTCCAAGAGAAATGCTGTTGAAGGACCCAAAAAAGGGTGTTTATTCAAGAAGACACACCAGCATAGGAGCCACCAATGCACCAGTAGAATGTTTCTGGAATTTGTTTTGTTTTTGGATATGCAGACTTTTTGTACCGCATCTTCTCTTGGTATAGTAAAATTTAGTGAGTAATTGCTCATTTTAATTACCACAGCTGTAGATGCAGGGGTTATTTTCTTACTCCCCAAATATGAAAGATGATCATAAGTAACACTGAATACTAAAAGTGAAAAAAATTTTTTGGATTTGAATAAACATTTTTGGATATGAATAAAAAGTATAGCTTTTACCATAGTCTTAAACACCATTCTACTTATGCTATGACGTCTTTGGTGCAACTAGTGCACAATGGTATCTGTTGGTACCAGCAGCAGGAGAGACACCTGTAGGGGCCCCAAGAGCAACAGGTCTCGCGAGTCACTTTTTCGACACACTAGTTGGAGTATAAGGGTATGTTCACACGCAGTGTTTTCAGACGTAATTCGGGCGTTTTACGCCTTGAATTACACCTGAAATAACGCCCCTAATACGCCTACAAACATCTGCCCATTGCTTTCAATGGGTTTCACGATGTTCTGTTCCCACGAGGTGTAATTTTACGCGTCTCTGTCATAATACGGCGTGTAAAATGACGGCTTGTCAAAAGAAGTGCAGGACACGTCTTGGGACGTTTTTGGAGACATTTTTCGTTGACTCCATTGAAAAACAGCTCCAAAAACGGCTGTAAAATATGCCGCGAAAAACGTGAGTTGCTACAAAAACGTCTGAAAATCAGGAGCTGTTTTTGCCTGAAAACAGCTCCGTATTTTCAGACGTTTTTAGTCACTGCGTGTGAACATACCCTAAGATATGTATATAGATCCCTATGGACATATTCCACATTCACAACCACTTGAATGGCTGCAGGTATGTTAGTAAATAAATCCTCCAAACCTGGTCCCTAAGGTTAGCTCAGGGACTACATTTTAGTATAATATACATGAGAAAGCTAGTACAAGTAGACATACCTTTGAGCTTGAAGAGCTCCCCCGTTTAGTACGCGAGTTGCTCAAAAAACGTCTGAAAATCAGGAGCTGTTTTCCCTTGAAAACAGCTCCGTATTTTCAGATGTATTTTGTTAATCGTGTGAACATACCCTCAGAGCACCTCCCGTTCTGGTGGACCCGACCCATCTATGCATTGATTTGAATGGCTGGCATGTAATGCTTCAGGGAAATGTATAGCCAGATGTGGTGACTGGGGGTTAGAGAAGCTGAACCTGCAGTGATCATCTGATCGCCGTGCCGGCTTCTGTTTTCATGACCTTTTTCACATAAATGGACAGATGCCTCGCCGAAATCAACTAATGGTGAGTTTTTCTCTCTTAGGACCCCCCTTACTATGTCCCCAGCGCTGTGGCGGTTTAACCCTTCCATTTTACATCAGTTATTTATAATATTTTGTAGTGCCCACAAAGATCAATAGTGTACAGTATCCTTCCCCCAGAAAGGTCTGGATTAACAACCTAATTGGTGGAAAGATTGTGGCAATCTCTAGGGAAAACAGCTCCTGATTTTCAGGCGTTTTTTAATCAAACTCGTGTTTTTCGCAGCGTTTTTGACGGACGTTTTTCTATAGAGTCAATGAAAAACGGCTCCAAGTGACATGCACTTCTTTTTCGCGGGCGTCTTTCTATGTGCCATTTTTGGAAAACAAGGCGTAAAAAAACCCCCCGTCGGAACAGAACGCCGTATTTCCCATTGAATTCAACATTTGGAGACGTTCTGCTTCCGATTTTTCAGTCGTTTTTCTGAAAGTTTACGGCCCTGAAAAACGTCTGAAAACCCTACGTGTGCACATACCCTTACAGTTTGTAAAAAAAATGCATATTGTCCAGACCATAGAAAAGAGTCTTGACAATATACATGACTGAACCGCTGAAAGGGCGATGACGTGATGGAGTCCATTCATGGCCGCTTGATGCGGCAGGACTTGCCTCTTGTGCTGTTGTGTATGGGTAGCAGCTATATTTTGTATTCTCTTTTGAGTAACTATTTAAAGAAAACAAGTCCAAGGCTCAGTTGTTTCCAATGAGAACAACTTTTGATCTCCGCTTGAGAACTGTTTGAATCGCTGTTTCTATAAGTACCGTGCCTATGTGTTTACCAAAGATTTTTATTCTCACCCATTACTTTGTGCTGCCCCTTTGTACGGCACAAAAGCCTTTTCTCTTCACTGTTTCTGTGTGGTCTCAAGGGGTACATGAGAAGTGGGGTTTTCTATAGGAACAGTTGATTTTTAGCTATCTGCATTAATCCAGTGGCTGTGAAGTTCAATTAGTAGTTAAGTTTCGGGACCCCACACGTTTGTGTGGAGCTTGTCATTATTAAGACGTTTTAGTTACCTCCTTCCCTATGGAGAGTGCTCCAACCCTGGGCATTAGGTCATCCTACACTTTGTCCGTGTACAACACTCAGGAAAAACCTACAGATAAAATCTGCCTGCGCCCTCTCTACTACTTTGCTGAGGAACATATGCTTCACACATAAGCTTAGGAGGGATCATTTGGAATCATTTAAACACATATGGAATGATTTTTAGATGCTGGATTTCAAGGCGTTCTTTACCTTCTCCGGCTCATTATAGAGTTTCGACTTGTAAATGTGCAGCAGGGAGATTAGTCAGAAATGTCCACGTACACTGCTGTCAGTGCTAGATGTGTATACAGACAAGACCCTTCTGCTGCGATGTATGAAGAGCAATTCCAAGGAGGACTCTATATAGATTGTAGCCGTGCTAGAATTGCTATTTACAGGGGTCTTCTGGTTCCAGTAAATAAAGCTTGATCTTTGTGTAATGAAAAGCTCTGCAACTTTCTAATCGACTTTGTGGGTTAATTCTTCATCATTTTCAAGATCTTGGCTTGCCGTCACTGAACGGGGACACTCTAGAGGCTGAATACAGACCTATGGTCTCTTGCACTCGACCGTTGTGCCGCTCGGGCCGTTTTTGATGACATCCGAGTGGCACCCGATAGTCTTCATTGACCCATTTACTTTAACGGGTGAATCGGGTCCGTGAAAATGGTCCGAGTCTATGATCCAAGGAGTGATAAAACATGTCCTATCTTTCCTCGGATCACTGACGGGACTCGGACGGCACACACGGTGTCGTGTGCATGAGGCGTTATATTTCTCACAGCTGAGAATTTGCTACAACATATCCAGCCTAGGTAATCCTCTGTGAATGTACATTTTATCAATATTGATACATTGTATATTGACTCCACTGTGACAGTGTTACTGTACCTGAGAGTCATAGTAAAACGGCAGGATTACTGCAACACAACCATAACGTTCCCTTTGGAAAAAAGTTGCAAGATACCTTGCGACTATTGCAAAATCGATAATGCTTTTTTTTTTCATATAGGGGAACATTCAAATCTTGCAATTTTACCACATTATTATATTAATATTCTAACAATATTATATTGTTCTATCTTTGTGAAGCTCAGGCCTTATGCTGCTGATGCATAGAGGCTAGATACAATTGTAGCAAAACTGTTTCCTTCGACTGACAGCAAGCAGAGATCTTAAAACTGGTGAGGAATTGAAACACAAAATATATTAGAAAGTTGAAGAACTTTTTTATTACTCAATTATTAATCATGATTTACGTATAACTTTAAGACCCCTTTAAATTATTTTTTATTTACTTTAAAACCTTTTTAACCCCTTTTCCCATAATTCCATGCACTCTTGTATCTGGGCAGGATTTACGGCTCAGTTCATCCTTGTATTCATGGTTCACATATAGGATACCAGATCTACAGTGAAGACTGACATTTACATAGGCAGAGCATAGGAAAGAGGGCACAGTCGTATGTAGGTCTACACAGGATGGCCGATTTAGATTCCATGTGTGATATCTGAAAAGGCGGGTGGTACACCAATTGTCATTTGTCATGGGTCCATGGTAAAATTGAGCAAAATGCAGAATACAAGCATCTATTTGAGTCTCTGTAGAGCTCCTTTCATCATCTCTGAATCCTATGGATGCTCATTATCGGCAACATTGGGCAAATGATCTGCTTGTCTGTGGAGCCCTTACCGAGCTGACAGCTGAACGATCATTTGGGTAACAGCTGTCACTCCCAATGCCCCTACCGGCTGAACTGGCATGTTATTTCTATAATGCAGAATAGATGAGCGGCAGCCGGACGGTTCTAGTGGTGCTTATGCCCTGTGACAACAGTGCTCTCATAGAGACTTAGGCTGAATTCAGACGACCGTCGTATACGTTCGTGTGACGGCCGTTAAAACAACGGCCGTCACACGAACGTATGTATTTCAATGGGGCCATTCACACGGCTGTTGTTTCAACGGACCGTGTGAAGGGTCCGTTGAAGAATAGAACATGTCCTATTTTTTTCGGTTTTCACGCATCCCTTGATAGACTCGAGTCCATGGGGATCCGTAAAAACGGGACCCGCATGGGGGCCACTCGGACGTGAAAAACTGCAGTTTTTCACGTCCGAGTTTCCCCTTGTTCGTCTGAATACTGTGAGAACAATACATTTAATGGCAAAAATGGGATTAGAATTTTTTGTGGAAAGATTTTCCTACTTATCTATGGGATGTAATGCTGTTTTTGGCACTTAATATAAAGTTCTCACAGAACCATAATATCTTAATAAAGGCTAAAGCCTCAAGAACATGACTGTATTCCGCATCTATGTGATATATATCCTGAATATAGTGGTATTGCATTCCTAGGGAGGAGAGCAGACATTTTCATGCAGTGGTATACAATGCTCTTATGAACCTCCGGATGCTGCATATCAGACTGTAAACTCCTGGAGGATCATCATTTTAGTGCTAATCTATATGGGAATATTGTGCAATATATGACACGCAACGCTGAACAACACGGACCTTAATATATATATAAAATAATCCGTTGATAATCAGATGATGTATAAATGTTTATTGGTAAATAAATATCTTATTCAATGTCCCGTTTTTCAAGTATTTTCAAATTTTCAAAAACATTTTTGTAGCTACACCAAGCAAGTGATTTCCTATCTATGTACACCCAAAAATATTATCAGCCCTGAGGTTCAAATCAGACCTCTCTTTTTGGGTAATTTTCAATAAATTTTTCTCCCATAACCCATAAAAATACCTGGTTTATATGATATCTTTGAAAAGCAATTTTTGTATGTGCGCTGACAAGAAAGATCAGACTGTAAGTCTAGTCCACAGGAGCGTTGTGTAATATGTTGGGCTATAAAAAATAATAATAATAAATATTAATAATCATAAAGAATCTTTACAGGAAAGCTTATGCAGCATACTGCTAAGCTGGTCTATTCTTTTCTGTAAATGTAAACAATTTTGAGTAAATTTTTTGCTATTTATTGTCATTATTTTTGTTATGATTATATAATTGGTGGAAAAAAAAAGACTATGCTTGGTCGATAACTGTCTTGTCAAATCAGTTTGCATCAATTTAAAAAAGAATTAAAAAAATAAAGCAAAGTAAAGAAAAAAAGTGCAGAAAGACAACATCATAGTGGGCCTAGCTTGCTGCAATTACATTCTTTAAAATAGTGGCCATGTGAAGTAAGTTTAATGTACAGTGGAAGATATATTAATCCTTCAAAAATTCCTAGATAAATAAATGAATAAATGAATGAATAAATAAATGATAAATAAATACTTAAAAAAATAATACAAAAGTAATAATAATAAATAGTAAAATCAAACATTTCATTATTTAGTCATTTACTTTATAAGGTCAACATTATATCTATATAAAATATCTAACAAAATAACCCTGAAATAGACTCATAAACAATTATAATAATACAAAGACCAAAACATTTAAAAGAAAAAATACATTTGTTTTGCATAGCAGAGACTTTTCTACTGTAAAAGCTTTTAGGAAAAATACTCAGAGCTATTAACAGGGGGGGGGGGGATCTTTAAATTCTGCACTTTTCTTGATCCAGGCAGCTACATGACAGATTCTGCAGAAAAACCCTGAAGTGTTTGCTAATGTTTTATTTATGAGATCTTGGGAGAGGATGAAATGACGTTTCCCACTTCCTTCCCAGATGAAAATAATTTTACCTTCCTATTAGACATTAGGTTTCAGCATCTTTTTTTTTTTCCTTTCCACCATTGTATCCCATCTGCGCTTTACTTGTACAAATGTTCTTACGTCTATAGAAATCGTCTTCAAACCCCACCAAAAAACCCATATTGTGCCTTAAACATTTGTTAAGACTTTCCCCTCAATATGCAACAGAAGACGGAGAGAGAAAAAAAAAAAAACTGATTACAGGAGGGGGGGGTCTCTCGCAGACGAGTGTTATTCACTCCACGGAGCCCTCTTTACTTTTCTTTTTAAGACCCTCTAAGTTGGGCAAACTGAAAAGACAAACAATAATTAAAGATAATTGCTTATGTCCAAACATAGGCATCAAAGCCTCTGGCTCCCATTTATGCTGGGCCGTGGTGTGTGATCCAGCAAGCTGACCCTTATTTTATGCACTGAGTGGGAGCACAGAGAAAGTGGCAGATGGAGGGACCCTCTGCACCTTCTACAGGCTCTGCCTTGTCTGTGAATCGAAATAGACGCAGAGGCCATGATAAAGGACGCATAAAGGAAGGGTCACAAGAGGTTGCATAATTACAAGGGTGCACGTCGGAATGAAAACCACTGGGGCACCAACCACCACCAGAGTTTTTCATACAGGCACATTGCAGAAAGCCGTCCCTTTGGGGACCAAACGCTTGTAAAGCGTGTTTTCTTCCTCTGATTAACCCAGCTAAGACAAGGAGGACGGCCATCAGCCACAATATAATGCACAGGTGAAAAGGAATATATCCATAGTCTGCTGCTTATAATAATATTTGTATAAATGGTGCTTAATCATGTCACGACTCTGCTCGTAATAATACATGGATTTATTATTCATTACAACCAGTTAAATAAAAAAAAAAGTCTCTTATTAGAAAACATTTATATTGGTTCATTTATTATGATTTATTTTTTACCTCCTCCTCCCCCAAAAAAGTGTAAATAAATATATTAAACAAATAAAACAAAATTTAAAAAAAAATGGAAAATAGAAAAAATAATCATAATGTTCTGTAACTATTGAGTGACAAAAGTGACAGGCTACTATTTAAAAAAATAAATAAAAAAAGGAGCTAGAGATAGATAGATAGATAGATAGATAGATAGATAGATAGATAGATAGATAGATAGATAGATAGATAGATAGATAGATAGATAGATAGATAGATAGATAGATAGATAGATAGATATGAGATAGATAGATATGATAGATAGATAGATAGATAGATAGATAGATAGATAGATAGATAGATAGATAGATAGATAGATAGATAGATAGATAGATATGAGATAGATAGATATGATAGATAGATAGATAGATAGATAGATAGATAGATAGATAGATAGATAGATAGATAGATAGATAGATAGATAGATAGATAGATAGATAGATAGATAGATGATAGATAGATAGATAGATAGATAGATAGATAGATAGATAGATAGATAGATAGATAGATAGATAGATAGATAGATAGATAGATGATAGATAGATAGATAGATAGATAGATAGATAGATAGATAGATAGATAGATAGATAGATAGATAGATAGATAGATAGATAGATGGATAGATAGATATGAGATAGATAGATAGATAGATAGATAGATAGATAGATAGATAGATAGATAGATAGATAGATAGATAGATAGATAGATAGATAGATAGATAGATAGATAGATGATAGATAGATAGATAGATAGATATGAGATAGATAGATAGATAGATAGATAGATAGATAGATAGATAGATAGATAGATAGATAGATAGATAGATAGATAGATAGATAGATGATAGATAGATAGATAGATAGATAGATAGATAGATAGATAGATAGATAGATAGATAGATAGATAGATAGATAGATATGAGATAGATAAATAGATAGATAGATAGATAGATAGATAGATAGATAGATAGATAGATAGATAGATAGATAGATAGATAGATAGATAGATAGATAGATAGATAGATAGATAGATAGAAGGATGATAGATAGATAGATAGATAGATAGATAGATAGATAGATAGATAGATAGATAGATAGATAGATAGATAGATATGAGATAGATAGATAGATAGATAGATAGATAGATAGATAGATAGATAGATAGATAGATAGATAGATAGATAGATAGATAGATAGATAGATAGATAGATAAATAGAAGGATGATAGATAGATAGATGATAGATAGATAGATAGATAGATAGATAGATAGATAGATAGATAGATAGATAGATAGATAGATAGATAGATGATAGATAGATAGATAGATAGATAGATAGATAGATAGATAGATAGATAGATAGATAGATAGATAGATAGATAGATAGTTAAACAAATATATCCAGCAGCACCAGTATACGGTGGGTGCAACTCCTCAGGAACAGACCACGTTCAAATTCCAATAGTATCCAAAAAAGAGGCAGCACTCCGCAGAAAATATGATAAAGGGTGTATTTATTGCCCTTTAGATAGATAGATAGATATATAGATAGATAGATAGATATGAGATAGATAGATAGATAGATAGATAGATAGATAGATAGATAGATAGATAGATAGATAGATAGATAGATAGATAGATAGATAGATAGATAGATAGATGATAGATAGATAGATAGATAGATAGATAGATAGATAGATAGATAGATAGATAGATAGATAGATAGATAGATAGATAGATATGAGATAGATAGATAGATAGATAGATAGATAGATAGATAGATAGATAGATAGATAGATAGATAGATAGATAGATGATAGATAGATAGATAGATAGATAGATATGAGATAGATAGATAGATAGATAGATAGATAGATAGATAGATAGATAGATAGATAGATAGATAGATAGATGATGGATAGATAGATAGATAGATAGATAGATAGATAGATGATAGATAGATAGATAGATAGATAGATAGATAGATAGATAGATAGATAGATAGATAGATAGATAGATAGATAGATAGATAGATAGATAGATAGATAGATATGAGATAGATAAATAGATAGATAGATAGATAGATAGATAGATAGATAGATAGATAGATAGATAGATAGATAGATAGATAGATAGAAGGATGATAGATAGATAGATAGATAGATAGATAGATAGATAGATAGATAGATAGATAGATAGATAGATAGATATGAGATAGATAGATAGATAGATAGATAGATAGATAGATAGATAGATAGATAGATAGATAGATAGATAGATAGATAGATAGATAGATAGATAGATAGATAAATAGAAGGATGATAGATAGATAGATGATAGATAGATAGATAGATAGATAGATAGATAGATAGATAGATAGATAGATAGATAGATAGATAGATAGATAGATAGATAGATGATAGATAGATAGATAGATAGATAGATAGATAGATAGATAGATAGATAGATAGATAGATAGATAGATAGATAGATAGATAGTTAAACAAATATATCCAGCAGCACCAGTATACGGTGGGTGCAACTCCTCAGGAACAGACCACGTTCAAATTCCAATAGTATCCAAAAAAGAGGCAGCACTCCGCAGAAAATATGATAAAGGGTGTATTTATTGCCCTTTAGATAGATATATAGATAGATAGATAGATATGAGATAGATAGATAGATAGATAGATAGATAGATAGATAGATAGATAGATAGATAGATAGATAGATAGATAGATAGATAGATAGATAGATAGATTAGATAGATAGATAGATAGATGATAGATAGATAGATAGATAGATAGATAGATAGATAGATAGATAGATAGATAGATAGATAGATAGATAGATAGATAGATAGATAGATAGATAGATAGATAGATAGATAGATAGATAGATAGATAGATATTCTATGATAGATAGATAGATAGATAGATAGATAGATAGATAGATAGATAGATAGATAGATAGATAGATAGATAGATAGATAGATAGATATTGCTACAACAGCTATGAGTGTATGGGTGAATAAAAGCTAATAACTAATAATAATAATAAAATAATAATAATATAATAATACCAAGCAGTGATAAAGCTTTGTCCAGACATCTGTAAATATTAGACAGTGTGTTGAAATATCCAGCGAGTTCTATAATTTCAAAACATGCATTGCAATAATTATATACCATTTATTGTAAATTATTTCTAATACTCTTTGAATTTGCAGAAGGCGATATATTATCTCAAATATTCTGTTTTTAGTCTCGAACTTGCAAGCAAAATCTGATCTTTGTATTCTACGGGATTTGTTGAGGTAACCAGTTGTTATTTATATACATACATGTGTGTGGGAAACGTAAAAGATATATACTGAATATATATATATATATATATATATATATATATATATATATATATATATATATATATATACACACACATATATATTAGAATGTGGACAATTTGTATGGTGGGTTTACAGGTAGCAATTATCCCTGGGATGTGAATGATTATGAACATTTGTAACAAAAACAACAAAAAAAAGTGCTCTGTGATGTTAAGTAAAATGGTGATAATTAAATTCTTGGGTTGTGGTTTCCTCCCCCACTCCAAAAGCATACCAATAACGAATTTAGATTGTCAGGCCCAGTGGGGACAGTATGTAAGGACCTCTGTACAGCACTGCAGAATATGTTGGCGCTATATAAGTAACAGAAATAAATAAATAATAAATAGATGCAATAAGGAAAATGTTACTAATAATAATAATAATAACAACAGTAATAATAATAATATTATTATTAATAATAATACTAATTATAATAAATAACATGATCTTATATTATATTGATACATAACTAAGGGTCAGCAATGGTATTGTTCACATTAGTGTCCTGGTTTTAGTTCCTAACAGAGCCATGACACTTGCCTACAATAACATTAGTCAGGAACCCGCCAAGGTTCCAGTATTTTTCACAGCAAGAATCGTTCTGATGATCATCTATTCTTGCTGTCAAAAATAATAGACGGAAAGAGCATAAACAAAATGTGATATTCATCTTAGGGCATGTTCAGACGTGGCGGAATTTTTCCGCTGCAAATGTTGCTGCAAATTCGCAACGAACCTGCAGCAACATTTTCCTATTTGACAGGTAATTAAGGCGTTGCAGATATCACAGCGGACTAGACGCAGATTTCAGCCTTTGCATTGCACCGCAGCCTAAATTCTGCACTGTTATTTTCCACAAAGTCTGACCTAAGTTACCTAAAAATCTATAGAAACCAATTAAAAAAAACGGCTGCTGCAGATTTCCACAGCGGACTGTCCGCAGCAGAATTTAACAGCAATTCCGCCACGTCTGAATGTGCCCTTAGGATGTTATTACAAAACAGACTGAGTATGAGCTGAATTGGTCATTACTTTTTTTCTAAGTGCTTATAACTTAATTTTAGAAAATCTGAATTGATAATTTTAAGCATCATTGCCTCTGAGATGTTACACATTAGGAGGATTTCTGCCCCTCCATCTATTATCTTCTCGGAGTTAGAGAAATTTAATATATGAATAGTAATCAGGGTCGAGAACATGTTCCGTAAGTTCAAATCCTAAGTAAAAACTTTTCATTTGGTTTTGGTCACCGGATGGTGAGTTATTGATCCATCTTCGGCATTTAACCAGCAAGATTCATCCCTAGCAAGTTCTGGAAAATAATGTACACGTTATAATCTATATAATCTTTAATGCAGGATAACTTTTTTATTTTTCAAGTTATATCAGCTTTAGTGGAATCCTCATGTCATCATATATAAACCATTATAATAAGGGTATCAGTTATATTAAAAGAGTGTATAGGATTAGAGAAATGAATCTGCCTTCTCTTCCAGAAACAGCGCCACTCTTGGCTATGGACTGTGTCTGGTATTACAGCTCAGTCTAATTCACTTAAATAGGGATGAACTGCAATACCAGACACGACCTATAAACAGGAGTGGCGCTGTTTCAGGAAGACAGAGCAGATTTTCTAATGTCAAACAACCCTTTTAATTTCTGCTTATTCAGTTAGTCCATTACTGTATCTTCTGTGCGAAGTCCACTGTCATTTTTAGAACAAAGGACTGTAGCCAGTCACATCACTAGTTTGTTTATAAGGGAAGACCATACCCACCAGTGTATACTCTATAAAGATTGCATAGGGTGCTCAGTGCGGGTACAGTGGTTTTTTTCAGGATGAGTTATATATGGGTACGTAGGAAAACAAACATTTACTTTTTTTCCAGATATTTTTGCCTTTTGATGAACTAGTTTAAAGTGAAACGAAACTTTGAAAAAACTTTTTACATGTCAGAAGTTTTGTAAATAGGGACAAAGAACACACACACACACGGGTATGTATATGGCAAAAAGTCTATAGACACTGGAGATATAATAAAACATGTACATTTATTGAAAATAAGTACTCCACAAAAACAAGATAAAATCACTTAAAAAAGCAGATGGTTGCTATAAGGGTATGTTCACACGCAAACGCAAAAACGTTTGAAAATACGGAGCTGTTTTCAAGGGAAAACAGCTCCTGATTTTCAGTCTTTTTTTTAAGCCACTCGCTTTTTTCGCGGCTTTTTTACGGACGTTTTTGGAGCGGTTTTCAATAGTCTATGAAAAACGGCTCCAAAAACGACCCAAGAAGTGTCCTGCACTTCTTTTTCGCGGCCGTTTTTCAAAACGGCCGCGTAAAAAGACGGCCCATTGGAACAGAACGCAGTTTTTCCCATTGAAATCAATGGGCAGATGTTTGGAGGCGTTCTGCTTCCGATTTTTCTGACATGTCACTATGACATGTCAATTTTTTTTTTTAAAGTTTAGTTACACTTTAAGGATGCAAAATGGTACTTATATGGTACCAGTGTGGAGGTTTCTCACAAATCCAGTCCTCAGTCTCCAGTGCCTTCAAAGGAAGTAAAGCAGCACATAGAGGTGAAAGAATATGGCATCACACGAAGGAACAGGCACCTCCATAGGATAACATTAACAATGTATTACAGATCCGTGCCACACAGATCTGGTACGGATGAGGCTTGTCTTTAAAGGGGTTTTCCAGCTTCTGACAACTGATGACCTATCCACCAGATAGATCATTAGTATATGATCTGTGGGGGTCTGACAACCGGGCCCCACACAGATCAGCTGTTCTGTGGCTTCGTGCACCGGACATACATGCCAGAAGCAGTTGGCTCCGGCCACGGAATAGCGGCCGAGCTGCAGTACTGTTCAAGTGAATAGGAGCGGACCTGCAGCACGGCCGCTATGCTATGTATGGAGCCAACTGCTTCTGGGCTCCATACATAGCATTATGTGCCACAACATCCGGTGCCCGCATGCCACCGGAGCGGCTTATTGGTGCGGGGTCCGGGTGTCGAACCCACACCGATGACTTACTGATGACCTATCCGATAAATAGGTCATCAGTTGTCAGAAGGTGGACAACCCCTTTAAAGATAGCCTAGTGTATTTTAGGAATTGGATGCAGATTAATTTGTCAGCAACCTGGCCCACGTGGTATTGAAGATCCGTTTATGCAAAGCGATCACCAACTGGTAATCGTCATGTAGTAATATTGTTCCATTTCATCAATACTTATTTATATCTAAGGATTGGAAATACATGAACAATTATTTTCATCAATGAGAAACAATTCTTTAATAATTACCATTTTACTCAACTTCACAGAGCATTTTTATTTTTTTTACAAATGTTCATAATCATTCACATTCCAGGGATAGTTGCTACTAATAAACCCACCATACAAATTGTCCATATGTAGCATGAACAAGAAGAACTAGACAAAAAAATGGAGCAGCCCTTTAAGAGAACCTCCTGGGCAAAACTGATACACTGAGCAGGGTCTGAGGGGGCGGAGCATGACACAGCAATGCTACTTCTTGGAATCCCTGTGTCATGCACCGCCCGCTCTGATCATGCACTAAGCATAATGCAATATATCAGTTTTGCCAAGTGTGTAAGAGACCATGAAGATCCATGATTTCAGGAATTGCATGCAGACATTTTCTTCCCATTCATATAAATTAAAATGACTTTCAACACATGGTAAATGCTTCGATACGTTCCCCGTATGGTACCATATTTTGACTGCATGTTTCTGTATGGTGTTTTATACCTGTACTGTATAAGTGTCATATGCTGTTCTGAACGGGTACCATATGAATTCCTATGAATTTTCTGCTCTACCTGTACAGAGGGTTTTATACAGAGGTATTATTCCATTTTCCATTGACTCCTATGGAGAATCTGATGTAGCATGGCCCATGTAATGTATACAAAAACACCTCCATAAGAATATACATTGACAAATATACATTGGCACAAATTGGTGCAGAAACCTCCATAGGATGACACTACATGGAACTGGTGCAGAGCTGTACCTTGGTCGTGTTCATGAGACCTCGTTTTGATTGATCTAATTGTTTTTTTATATTTTACAAAGTTTTAAATTTTATTTCAAAAATGTTTCTGCATCTTTACTTGAATATGAAATTAAAACTCCTCTTCCTGTCTTCCTGAATACATGATTAGCTAAATGATATAATTATACAGAAGTCTGATCATGCTTAGGCTGACACATTACTTAAAAAGCCGTTTAATAAGTGCCAGGGAACATAAACATGAACATTCTCACTCAGGTCATAGTTTGTTTTCTCAGTGTTACAAATTTGACAGAATATGTGAGGCTTGAAATGGATTTATTTTACAGTACTGCTATGATCAAACACAAGGGGGCGCTGTGCCACTGGTGCGTTTTAAAAAAAATACTGCTGCTTATAATGTACAGGTTTGGTTTGCGCTGTTTTTCCATTATTGCATGATTTTACTAAATCAAATAATTCATAAACTTAATAAAGATAGAGATGTAGGAATATGCCCTCCGAGCAGAATCCAGGTTACAATTGTCCTAGATAGTGATGTAATAGATCTTCTAATAATGTATATATAAATATTTTATGTTTAGTTCTAAATGTTTTTCCATAGGTAAGTGGTGTCATGGAACATAGTATGTATTTTTTAAATTCTATAAAATGTCTACCGTATATTTATGTTACTTTTATATCACTATTAGATCGATAGACAGATATGATGTCGATTAATATGGTTCAAATATATATATAAAAGTTGGATAGATAGATAGATAGATAGATAGATAGATAGATAGATAGATAGATAGATAGATAGATAGATAGATAGATAGATAGATAGATAGATAGATAGATATGGGATAGATAGATAGATAGATAGATAGATAGATAGATAGATAGATAGATAGATAGATAGATAGATAGATAGATAGATAGATAGATAGGTAGGTAGATAGATAGATAGATAGATAGATAGATAGATAGATAGATAGATAGATAGATAGATAGATAGATAGATAGATAGATAGATAGATAGATAGATAGATAGATAGATAGATAGATAGATAGATGATAGATAGATAGATAGATAGATAGATAGATAGATAGATAGATAGATAGATAGATAGATAGATATTGCTACAACCGCTAGAATTGTGTCTCTTATGATATAAAACATTTATCAATAAAGCTTTTTTTTCTCTTATTTCTTAAAGTTAAATTGTGGGTTATTGGAAATGTTATGGAGTAGAAAAAAAAACCAGAATTATTCTAATTAGGCTTTGTTCAATATAAATTTCATGAAACACAACTAAAATTGTATTTTACACAGTACAAAAATAAATGAAATAAATAAGAGCAGAAAATTAAAAAGAATAATGATAGAATTTTTTATGTTTTTGCTTGTATAATTTCCATTGATAAAATATTCTTAATTATTTATTTTACTTGGAAGAAGGAAAATATTTTCAAACAACGTAATTCAAGGAAAATATTTATAAAAGGTGGAAACCAATACATTGTATAGTTATGGTTAGAATAAGAAATGTTAGCTATAGGGCCATACAGAGTTGCGGCTGGGCTTTCCTTCACCTGGGACAAAGATTCAGTTCACTGCTATAGCCCTGTCTCTAAATAACTGGCCAAGACACAAAGGCTTGTTGATGCCCCTCATCTGCCACCCAGTACCTTTTCCATGTGCCCAACCAACCTTGACCCTAGCTGTGCCGCAAAGTTTCTTTTTTAATACATGTTTGTGTTCTAATTGTAATTCGGAAATTCACCTGCTAATGTAAATGTAAAGAATTTTAAAAATTTATTTACTATGACTTTGCAGCTATGTAATTAATTAGTAAATCTGTATCCATAATCAATATTTTTCAATAATTCTGTATTATATTCACCAATGATGAGCGGATCTGAAAATTTTGACAGGTCAATTTCTTATAACTAACTCATATTTTCCTCATATAAGACAATGGAGGCTGAAATACTTTGAAAATAATCCCTATGTCAGTCTCCATTGTCTTATAGGAGGGATTTACGGCCCCAAAGTTGGAAACTCGTCCATCAGCAAACTGGTGTTGAGGCAAATTTTGACAAATTTGTTGAATCTAATTATATACATTACATGGCCCAACTTAAAAAAAACAAAACAAGTATCACTGTTACCTTCATGGTCAGCAGGCAGAGAGCAATGTCGCTGATCCTCTCATGCATGGTCACAGTAGCCGGTCTATTGATTGCTTGTTTTGACAGCTCAATGGGCATTTGATATTTCATTTAAGGTTATGCACATGAAGTAGCTGCAGAAATTCCAGCGAGCTCTCTTCACAATAAGTATCTTTGAGCAGTAAAGGAAAAAAAAAATACTTCATTCTGCTCTGCCTGTGCGATTGAGTTGTACGATTGCACACATTGTTCCTCTCTCAAGTCTGTTCTTATTGACCTCTCGTCTATTAACCCTTTGTAGCGCCAGTATTTTCTGAAGTGATATGGAGTGGGGTCTTGTTACTGTGAGTACTATGATCCTCTGCGAGCACATTATCTTTTTGCAAATATGAAATAATCTTTCTTATTCTCTCTGTAGGTGTTTGCACTCGTATGTAAGGAAAAGAAGAATCTAAAGGATCAGTTCTTTATTCTTTATTCAGTTCTTTATTCAGTTCTTTATTCTTTATTCAGTTCTTTATTCATTGGTTTTGTTATAATGTCTCATCCTGAGAGGTAGTGTACATTTCTCATTTTTATATATGCACTAGAGAACAAATATGGCTGGGCTATATTTCAGCTTGATGCTCAATTGCAGGAAGAAAAAGCTCTATTTGTCTGGATAGTCTGTCGTGCTGTTTTCAATTTTTACTTAAAAACATTGATGTATCCGTCACAGATCATCCACAGTTCCATTTATTTATGAGCGGTATTGGACTTTAAAGGGGTTGTCCACTTCGGACAATTCATTTTTGTAACAAGGATCCACGATTGATAAGCTGTGTCCTGCTGAATGTGCTCAATTTTCCTGCAGTGCCACCACTGGTGAAATGAAGCATTACACAGTTCCCATTGAAATAAATGGCCTGTCCATGTAGCGCAGGGATGAGCCAGGTCCCCCAGAATGAGAGGCAGGGTTATCTCTATAGCCAAATGGATATGGCATGCTGTGTAATGTCCACCTCTCTTCTCCCCAATCATGCCTCCTGATGAAGCAAAGGCGAAACGGGCATTGGGGCACCGAAGCATGGCTTAGCATCGGCATTTACTCTCCAAGTGTATACCTCTTCATTTTTGGGTTTTGACCAGTTATACTATTCCGATATACTATTCCCTGGTAGCTGCTGCCATTTTTTTGCTGGATGTAAATTATGAGTATAACTGTAATGACGGGGTAGGGAGACAGACAGGTGAGCCCTAATCTACCCGCCACTCAGTCCCTGCCTACTTGCACGGCCCGTCCTAGGCGACGGCGTACAACTGGGCGACGGTCCTACGCTCAATATGTGCATGACAGACAAACAGACAAGGGTACACAGAAGCTAAGGGAAATGGGGCAGATGCCCACGGCAACACCGTGAGCAACAAGTGTAGGGAACAAGCCGAGTCAAACCAGGAGTGTACGAGGTACCAAATGCAGAGCAGGAGAGTAGTCAGTAAAGCCAGGGTCAATATGAAGCAGAGGTCAATAGTACAAGCAGCAGCAGAGCCAGGAAACAGGCAGAATCACAGGCAAAGGAGGAGCAGGAAATTAAGATATAAATAGACAGAGGGCGGGAGCTAGCTCCGTCTGGCCAGGCTGTGATAATAACATCCCATTTCCCTCTCATGTCTGTGGGATAGTCTGGGGGTACTCTGCTGTATTATATTAGCTATGGCATTAGATTTGCACGCTAGTTACTATGTTCCGACCATTGTGCTCTACATTTTATTTTTTAACTATATGTATTCAATAAAGATTTATGTATTTGAATAAATGAGATTTTGAGCTCTGACTTGTGTAGGATGTAAAGGATATTGAGAGTGTTCTCTGTATCTAGATATTGTTAATATTAGTAAGGACTTACTAATTTGAGAGGCACTCTTTGTAGCTGATCTCCAATTAGGCTAATAAACCAGGGTCCTAAATAGGGGACCTCCCTCTATCAACTAAGAATTGTCAAATAAGTTATTTAAAAATGAATTTTGTAAACCAGACAACCCCTTTAAGGCTAAGTTCACATCTCGTTTTTACTGTACAATTGCACGTTTTGACATGAAAATACTGTGTGAAAACATGTGCCACGGTGGTCATCAACGTTGGTGAGACATTTGCTGTTCTATGACCAGTTTGGCATGCCAGCATGGAAATGGAAAAGCAAATATATGGGGCTCCCAATAAGATATATCTCCCAGAATAAAAAATAAATAAATTCTGTTGTGTTATGGGTGTCTGGGAATTGTTAACCTTCTATCTGCACTCTGCTATACCATACAAAGGTAACTGCATGAACAACACTATGATATTACAGAAAACTGATCCTATCAGCTCTATGCAGGGCCAACACTCATCTAGACCCAACAGACCAGTGATCATTTCGGTCAGGGCCTCCATTTTTTCATGAACCTAGGTTTTATAAAACTAAAAAAATAGTGAAGAGCAACCGTCAAACACAGCCATGCATTATATATATATATACATGTGTGTGTGTGACTCCAAACAGGACTACCTAACTGGCTGGCTAAAGTCCATTACAATGCATCATCGAATTTATTACCCATTAATATCTATTCAAAAAAAGTTCTCAGCTGAAATCTCCGAAAAAACATTTTTTATACTTTTTCAGTAGGCTTTTGTACCATGGAGAGCTACAGGGCCAAATGGTAGCTGAAAAACGGGAACTAAAGAGCATCTGATTGTCTTCAAAGTGTGTTAATTTATATGTATCCACTCAAACGAATGAAGACAACACAGGTCGTTGTAAAATATATTCATACACAGTGAAAAGTCTACTGGATGTGGGAATAGGGGAGTGCACAACTCCGGGTCCAGGACACATAAGACAAAACCAGAAGATAAAGTGCTGGTTAACTTTATGTTCAAAAATATTTATTAAAACCTAACTCTGCTCAAAACCTAAAATTCTGATTTGACTGTTGGATTACCCCTTTCTATATGCTATACTAGGGCACACGGACAATACAGAGGGAGATTCACTACTTGGGACCCCCTTCTATTCGCAAGAGTGGAGAGTCACTGGAAAAAATAGATCCCATTCTGGTGAACCCACCGTGACCATTTATAACAAGGTCGCCCATTTATTTGATTGCCGGGAGCTTCAACAATGAGGATAGGGGCAATCAGACAAATGCTGGGGTTGTTTTCATAAAAGAGAAGTTGTCTAGATAGAGAAAATCACTTTAACCCCAATATCCAAATCCATTCAAAGTCATAGAGGTCCAGAAATATAAGCAGCTTAAGTTTAGGTGGGGCCGGGGCCGTTTTACACATTCAGGACCCCTCCTGAACTTTGTTAATTGTCTTACGATGTCCACACATTCAATTAAAAGTTATAAGAACAATCATATCTATTTAGTTGCAATTTTTTAGACACATTAATGGGAATGGCTTGGACTCGCCGGTGATGTCTATTCTCTATCTGGCCCAGACCGCCATGATGACTTCTTCCAGCCTCAACTCAATAGTGCCCCTGAAAAGAATGGTGAACAGATAGTGACCCAAACGGAAATAGTGCCCCAAACAGTAAAAGTACAAGTACACCTGTTTGCGCTACACACAGTAATAGTGCCCATTTTTCCCCACACACTAATTGTGCCCCCTATTAGGCCCCACATGGTAACAATGCCCCCATTTGTGCTCCCACAGAGCAATAATGCCCCCTTTTGTTCTCCCCACAGTAATTTTAATATCATTGAAAAAAAGTAATACTTGCAAAACCTTATTCCCACAACGAGCGGAGTGACTGTGACCTCATCCGGCACTAACTGTTAGTCGCCCAGTGGCGGATTGCTCGATACAGTGACCATATCAAGCTGCCTGGTGAGCATAGGGCATTGCCATCCTGACTTCAGTGCCTGGAGCTAGCCGCGGGATGCAGTGTGCTGCCGATGTCCTGTGCTCTCAGTGGCCCGGTGCAGGCGGCGCGATTACGTCACTGCATCACACTGCCTGCTCCAGGTCCAGACACTTGTTGTCTATCACAGAGATTGGCTGGGCAGTATGAAGATGGCTTCCTGTTCCGCCATAATTTTTAAGCGGTGGGGCCTCTAGCGATCAAAAAATGATCACCTATCCTATGGATAGGTGATCATTTATGACTCCGGGAAAACCCCTTTAACTACTTTGCCATTATATTTGACTTGGAAAGTTTGTTTAACTATTTCCATTGTTCTAATCTACTCCCTTTCATATATTATGCCAACTTCCTGTCCCTGTCACATATTTATGAGTTGACAGGTCACTGCCTCCTATAAAATCAACACATTCATCTCCTGCTACTATGAACCTTCCCCAAGATTACTACAAGATTGTACAAGACGTTAGATCTCTTCACATTATTAACATTGAAGAATAATTTCCCATGTAAAGCAAACATATGTTTGGACAATCCAATGGAAATCAAAAAAGGTTGAGGGTTGCACATGGATAAATGAAACATAACATCTATGTGAGACAAAAAAACTTTCACATAGGCTCCCATGAAAGGAGTGGATGTTGCCACCGCACCCAAGACAGTCTAGTGATACAACGTTATTTCTCAGATTTAATTTCCTAATAAATCAACAATCTCTCATTCCAAAGTAATCACAGAGGGCCGATAACATCAAGACATGCTAACTCTTAACAAATCATCTAATCCAGATGTTGCACAATCAGTGTAAACATCGTCCCCAGTAGAACCATAAAATCAATGAGTCCGGGTGGGTTTAGGGTTTCAGGTTGTGCCTCACCTTTGCTGCCTCCCATCTCTAAAAACAGAAAAATGTAAATATGATAATGCATAGCACGTGTGTGAAACTGGATAGGTTTTCAGCTTGTATTCCAGGATCGGCCCACACACACACACAAATACAGCTGCCCCACAGTACAAAACCTTGCGTCTAGTTGTTAATTAACTACTTAGATGCTGGAGGGGGTATTTAAAACATAGCTTTGGAGATATAATATGGTGTTGGTGCTTGCAGTTTACTAGAATAACAATCCTGACTGCATCATATTGGTATTTTTATGATGCTTTAGGCAAAAAATAGAAATCAGGAGATGCAATATCGAATTATTTAAATGAATGTGCAGAAAAAATCAGATATTCTGTGAGTCCTACTGATTTAGGCCCTATGCACACGACCGTAAAAACGCCCGTAATTACGGGCCCATAGACTTCTATTGGCCACGGGTACCTTCCCGTATGCTTACGGGAAGGTGCCCGGGCCGTTGAAAAATATAGAACATGTCCTATTTCAGGCCGTAATTAGGGCACGGGCAGGCCCATAGAAGACTATGGGGCTCCCGTAATTACGGGAGCGTTGCTAGGCGACTTCAGTGGATTTCAGTTTTTGAATAAAGAGAAGCAGAGAAAATGGCATCTAAGCGATCGTGTGACCCTTTTAAGGGGTTTGGACATGATTGTGACATCATTTCCAGCCCCCCTTTTTTTATGGGTCTGTAAATACGGGTGGAATATGGATGACAACAGACCCTTATTTATGGGCACGGGTCCGTAAATACGGGTTAAATACGGGTTAAAATTATGTGACAAAGGACCCGTATTTACAGCCAGTATTTACGGGAGGGAAAAAATACGGTCGTGTGCATGAGGCCTCAGCATGCACACAAATCTAGTTGTAAAGTTGACAAATTGGAGTTTTAATTCAGACAGTCGAAATTCCTGTATCCTTATGCCTGTTAGTCCTCATTCAGATAGCATATTAACATTCGTATTATGGCCAAAAGAAGCGACCTCCCCGTGGATCAAGTGAATCGAACATAGATCACCATAGAACCCTATGGTGATCTAAGCTGGGTTCACTTGAACCTCAGGGTCATGGGTCTTGCAGCATGTAATAACCCCATTACACCTGTCTGGATGAGGTTTTAGACGGGCATAAATCGCAAGTGTTTACCACATTGAAAACGACCACTGATCGACAATACAGCATGTCGATCAGCGCTTGTTGCTCCGTTTAAATGGAGCAATGATCGTTTAGTATCAGGATCAACAATCGTTACTACGAAGCTGAAAATAAGCTGCAGAAAACAGGAAGTTTCAGCCTATTGAGTATGCCCCGGTGACTAGTCTTTTTTTTTTTTTTTTTTTTAGAGTATAATTTTTTAACTCTTTTCAAGTAACAAGCACCTGACATTTACACACAAGCGACAGTAACATACTGACATACAAACATAATAAACATAGTAAACATAACATGTCAGCCATCACATACATCTGTAATAACATATTAAACAGCAGATAGTGGTAATCGGTCAAGTAAAAACCCTATTTGAGCCGTCCTATTTTCCAATAAGAAGCACCGATGTCTTTATCATATATTCTCTGGGGAGAAGAGCCAGCGAGCTTTTTAGCCAAGCGCGCCAATGACGTTTAAGTGCTACCAACTGTGATGGATCAGAGGCTAATGCAAACCCGTGATGCATATGGGATCTTAGCACATAAATCCGTAATTGTTGGGGTAGTAGAAGATTTCCAATGTGAAGCCACACACTTTCGCGCTGAGGTTAAAATATGCACCGCAGGCCAGCGGTGGTCTGGAGACATCTCTGCTACCCTGATATTCAATAAGGCCATATCTGAGGCTGGAGGACCATCATAACCAGCCACCAAGGAAATAATCTGAAAAGTAGCCTTTGACTATTGGGCAGGACCACCACATATGCTCATATGTTCCTACTTGCCCACATTGTCTCCAAGATAGACTTGAGCATCCCGGAATAACATGAACCAATCGAGAAGGGTAAAGATACCAACGAAAATGTATTTTTTGGACTTGTTCCAAGTGATTCACACAACGAGAGGAACGCGTCAGCCAGTCGCGAGCTCTTCTCCACTGAGTCACAGTTGTCAGAATATTCAAATCATGATCCCATTTGTGCCTATATGGCAATTTCTCATCCACATTCCCCATCCTCAATAATGCTTTATATGCAGTGGACATCCCCCTCATATGGTTTTTATAGCCCAATATAAACCTTTGAATTGGAGACGATGTGTTTACAACCTGCTGCTGAGGACACTTTTGAAGACACTTTTGAGGACACTTTTGAAGAGCATGACGAATTTGCAAGTATTGATAGAATGCCACCCTTGGTAAAGTGGCTTCACAGCTTAGGTCCTCAAATGACCTAAAAATCTAATTACAATAGAATTTATCTATAGTATCTATACCTGACCTGCTCCACAACTGGAAATTCAAATGGGGTATATGATATTTTAGACTTTTTAAAGAGAGATATATAAATGGGATCTGTATATACGATTTATGTTTTAACAAATATCTCCAAACACCCAAAGTGGCCTGCATAGATGCCAAAGGAGAGTACGTAACAGACTGCTGTAAATTTCCACCTCCAAAAGAAGTCTAGTAGATTGAAACCTAGTAAAGGTAATCTCCAGTGACTAGTCTGAAAACAAAAACATTTTTTAAAGAGATAGTCACATAAAAAAAAATTACCA
Source organism: Rhinoderma darwinii (assembly GCF_050947455.1). Lineage (NCBI taxonomy): Eukaryota > Metazoa > Chordata > Amphibia > Anura > Rhinodermatidae > Rhinoderma > Rhinoderma darwinii. The sequence continues at coordinate 22,665,688 of NC_134693.1, read as the reverse complement.
GAGATGTAAAAATAAATGTTTATCATAAAACCTGATTTATATAATACAATATGTCATTTTCTTATGATTCAATCTTTTTTGGGTTTAGTGGGGATGTGACCCTATCATTATAAATCAGTAAGGGCCTGTTCACATCACCGTTCATTTCCATTCCGGGTTTCCGTCGGAGGGTTTTCCGACGGAATCAATAGCGTAGTCGACTGCGTTATTGATTCCGTTGGAAAACCGGAAACCAGACGGTATGGTGACGAACGGAAAGCATTGGCGATGTTTCAGTCACCATTGAGATCAATGGTGACTGAAACGGAAGCTGTGCTGTCAGTTTCACTTTCCGTTGCGGGGTTCACCCGACGGAACCCTCTGACGGAACCCCGGAACGGAAGCCAAACGGTGATGTGAACAGGCCCTTAGGAGAACATGTTGTCAACAGTCTATTGCCCAATGTTTGTTTGCACTGATTTTGTTTATCACAATAGCCCTAATTTTTTTTCTATTTACAGTAAGGGTATGTTCGCACGCAGTGTTTTCAGGAGTTTTTCGGAAAAAACGTAAGCTGAACGCCTACAAACATCTGGCCATTGAATTCAATGGGAAAAACTGCTTTAAAAAACGGCGAGTAAAAAAAGGCCCCGTAAAAAGTAGTAGCATGTCACTTCTTGAGCTATTTTTGGAGCTGTTTTTCATTGTGTCAATAGAAAATCAGCTCCAGAAAACGTCTGAAGAGAAATGTTTTCAGCTTAACAAACGGCTGAAAATCAGAGGCTGTTTTCTCTGAAAACAGCCCCGTAATTTTCATCCATTTTTTACTTTGCGTGTGAACATAACCTTAAGGTCTAATGTAGTTGGTTAAAGAGAGTGGACCACACATAGGCTGAATACCATAAGGTTATGTTCACACGCTTAGCAAAAAACGTCTCAAAATACGGAGCTGTTTTCAAGGGAAAACAGCTCCTGATCTTCAGATGTTTTTTATTCAAACTCGCGTTTTTCACTGCGTTTTTGGAGCTGTTTTTCTATAGAGTCAATGAAAAACATCTCCAAAAACGTCTCAAGAAGTGACAAGAACTTCTTTTTAAAAAAACGCCCCATCGGAACAGAACGTTGGCCAGATGTTTGGAGGCGTTCTGCTTCCGATTTATCCGCCATTTTTCAGCCGTTTACGGCCCGAAAAACAGGCGAAAATAAGCCGTGTGAACATACCCTAACTTTCTATGGATCTATTCAAGTTCATGAAAACAGACGTCATAGTTGTAAACCTTATCCCACCCCTGAGCCTTGGTGCATTCCTATTGATAGTGAGGGGAGTCATACAAATGTTTCTGGCAATATTTCATAGTTTGCACATGGTAAGACTGGTTTCCATTGGAACACTGGTCTAGCTTCCGAGATATTCATACACAGATTTATAAGGCATAGGCTACTGAATTTTTTCTATAAGTTGAATGTACTGGACAATTGGTGCCATATAGCTAAATTCTTGCAGGGGGTGGGGGTTATGATATATGATTTGATCACTATTTCTTGCGGATTGTTCCATCTAGGCGTTTTTGACCTTACCAGTGAAGGGCAAAATACCAGAGCATTATGCCCTACAATGATGAGGCCCAACAGGCTGAAATGGAATGATCCAAATCAACCATACACTGATGGCAAGACAGATACAGCAAAGAACAAAACCAAATATATTAGATAGTTCTTTGTGACCTTGACTAAAAAGAACCTTTCTTTTTCCATACCTTTCTTTGTTTTTTTCCCTATTGAAATTTTCAAGGTAACTGGTCTGGTGTGTCGGAAGAAATGCAAGACTTTTTTTTATGACCACAGAAGGGTAACTGAGCATCACCTGGTACAAATATGTGTATGTCATATGTTGTCAGTCTATATGAAGTACTTGGCTTGGATGAAAAAGGGCTTCCAAGGTTCTTACATGTTCCGTTCTTCACACCCTTGTCTTTCATCATTGCCAGGTGGCATGATGTTAAATAATTGCTTATTTTTTTTTTTTACAGAACTGTCTTTGCCGGATTAATTGTGACTAGTAATTTAATTACATGAATGAAAACTAGAATTCCCATCACATACACATGCTATGTAATTTAAAAAAAACAACTGTTGTGGAGTTGTCAAAGCCCCGCATCTTGTTAAAGCTGGACTCACACATGCAGTTTTTGATGCGGTTTAAGGTGCAATTTTTGATGCAGGTTTTTGAGAAAAGCTAGAAATGAATACAACAAGAAGGAAAAGTATGTCTTTCCTTTATTTTTCTCATTCCCTTTGTATCCACTCCTGACTTTTGTTTACAAAACTGTCCCAAAAACTTCATGTGTGATCCCAGCCTTACAGTCCTACATATTACAGTATATGTATAGCACAATATAAGGAAAGTTCCACTTAAAGAACTCAAGGTCTTCAGCTTTTGTGGTCCATTGGGATCTGAACAAAAAGATAATGGGGTGCAAGTGTGTAATATATGGATATTGGGATAAGATAGGGCTAAGGGGTCATGCACATGGTTATGTTATGGACTGGTATTGTACAGATCTGTTATATGGCCCCCCTAACAGGCTATGGGCCCATACTTTATGTCCGTGTGTTTCCCATTTTACATGGGGATTTTCTCTCATGGATTCATGTGAAATCTGTGAGTAAAAATATTGTGGCATGTTCCATCGCATGGTAGATATTCTGCTTTAGAATATGGCTTAACATAGTGCCTATGGGCTCATAATAAAGACCTATAGGAACTCTGTGGGCCAGTGTCCTGTGGCTTCTGCTCTCCGTGGCTGTGCTCTCCTCTGCTCGCTGACGCTGTGCACACTATATGGTGAGCGCTCCCTGGCCGTTTCTTAAAGGGCCAGCAGGAGCGCTACTTCTTTAATTGCCAGCCAATCCCAGAGACTCAAGGCATACTTAATGCAGCCACCTGCTCACCTGAGGTCTACGCAACTTTGGTGCAACTTAGTTTGTGTCTGCGAAGGTCCCTATCTGCATCTTGCTACCTGTTACCAGTCTGTATTCTGCTACCTGCTACCAGTCTGGGGTGAATCCCGGGGATGGCTATTAAGACAACTCCCTTAGAGGTGGCCCTAAGTCAAACTGTTTGAGTAGCACAGTGGATCCACAAACCGCTGGTTATTACAATAATGTGTTTTTTTTTTTTATGTTGCTACTTTTTTATATTGTAATTTTTAAAAACTTCCATGGGTGTGGCCAATTGGAGAATATACTTCCTTCCTGCATTGTCTTTATAAAAAGTGCAGCAGGGTATGCTTTATAGAAGCTGCAATGAATGGGACTTAATATATAGCTACTTTCTTTCACAAACAGTTCCACATCTGTCCATGTATTGCGTCTGGTATTGCAGCTTAGCTCTATTGAAGTGAATGGGTCTGAACTTCAATTCCCACACCACACCCTCCCCCAGAGATAAGGAACAACAGGAAAGATGCATACAGAGCCCTATCTGTGTATATAGTGTTGCTATCCTGCCTTTTCTAGGCCTCCAACAGAACAACAGAGCAGTTTTTCCCGCCCTCTAATGATAACGAGATGACTCTGCGGACCCTGTCCCAGTCTACACAGCAAAACTGAAGAGTAAGCTACAAAGAGCAGGACGTGTCAGCCTACTGTGACTGCTCTAGTGGCCAGTGTGATAACTGGAACATGTGTTTACATTTTTTTTATATGGATAGTCAAAGAATAAAAAAAAACACAATTTAAAAAATATATATCTATAATAAAAACCTTATTTAAATAATATGTCATTTTCTGATATATTCCCTTTAAGTTTAGTGATTAGAAATGCAGTACTGCTGAAAGATACGTTATCCCCAAGCTACTGGGTTAGATTTGGAAATATTTATCATTCGAAAGTTTTAGAAAAAGACGAAAAGAATAAAAATGTTATGGGAGGAATAAACATTTTAAGTGGCACATTGCACAGATCAGCCTCTAGTACTTTATTTTTATAGAAGTTGAAAGCGTTGCAGATAAACTTCATGGGGAATGGTTTATCTCTGGTTGAACAGCTTGTTAACATCATTCTGTCATGTGTGTAAAAAAAGACACATGATAATTACAATAAAACTCAAACAGCAATCAGCAGAAATTCCAATCTTGTCAAATATGTTACGTTACACAGTAATGAGAAGTATCTCCAACTGAATGATCCCATACACCGTGTTTACATCACGCAGGTACAGATTGATGAAAGCTTAGTATGAGCTAAATGGGTTTCTGAGTAACCTTGTACCACCCCTGGAAACATGTATGACAACAAGTCTCTATTCCACACCCATGGCAATGCTATGGGGGAACTGATTATGAATGTATATAAGAATTCCTTTAATCTGGCATCTGATCAATCAGAGGGTCTCATAACCAGAAGTAAAAGACTGGGCAGAGTAAAAAACAATTATGATAGTCTCTACTTACTTTACAGACATTTTGAAAAGTTTCTCTGTCATTTTATAAGCAGCTTGACAAGCTTAAACTATCTTGTACATTCTCCACATAGGGAATACTATAGTTCACACTGGGGGGGGGGGGATTTATGAAGCCCTCTACGTCAGTTTTTTGGCGTAGAAAAGTTTTGAGGAAAAATTTGGTGACTTTACTATTTTTAGGCTATTTAGCAGAGGGGGCATGGCAGTGCAGCCCGATAAATTGACTATAATTAATGCCAGGAAACTGGCGTAAATTATAACGCAAATTTACTCCAGCTCATATCAGGAGAAGATTTTAGTTTCTGGCGCACAGATGACCAGAGGTGCGCCTAATTTATTAAATGGCATACATCTCTTAAGACTGGCCTATGAAACAACAGTCTTAATAAATTGCCCCCAATGCCCTCTATAATAAATCCATATGTATTGTGTTCCCTCTAGCGGCAGCAGAACGAATTTTAGCACAGTAGGTGCGCCCCCCTGCAGCACTATGGCTGCATGAAGAATAAATTATTTATCTGCATACTTCAGCAGACCATGCTCATAGTTTTCAATAGATTTTTTTAGTGTTATTTATATGTAAACTCCCCCCCCCCCATACAAAAAGAGACTCTCTTAGGAGGACTCGTCTTGAAAGTGCATTTCATCGACAGGCCATTGATTTCAATGGGTGCCATGTGATGTTTTAATTCCCCTAAAGTGGCGCTACAGGAGAGTTGAACAGTCCTTTGCTGCCAGTTTGCCCTGAAGATTACAGCTAAATGCTAGCAGGCCCAGAAGAGGGACACCCTGTGATTGGCTAATTTTTGGGGGACTCTTTTAAAAAAAAAGATGATTGTGCAAAGTAGATAACCCATTTAAAGACTTTGAGCAATTAAGCAATATATAATGACATATACACCATATAGGACGCAGTTGTGAGGCCTGTATAGGGTCTAAAAAGGGTACATCCCTTTAGTTGTGTCTCTCACAAAGCAGATACCAAAGACAGAAGTCCCTTGTGCAAAATCAGTGTACAGCCTCCTTGATTTGCCACTGCTAATTTGTTGGTACATATGGTATATCCGCCCCCTCAATCTACCTGACTGAACCCCACTAGTGATGTGCATGTCTGACAGAAAGAAAGTTGTGATGTCACAGTAGTTTACCTTAATAAAACCAGTTGTGATGTCACAGCTGCTTACCTGAGTTATAAACATTTGTGATATCACATCATATTGCCTGTCTGAAACCTACTTGTAATGTCACTGCTGATAACCTCAGTTTAACACACTTATAATTTCACAGAAGCTGACAGCCATTCATTACCAGATTGAAAGCTACTCATGATGTCACAGCAGCTAGCCTGACTGAAAGCCACTTGTGATGTCACAGCAGCTTACCTAACAGAAAGACAATTATGATGTCACAGCTGTTGATCTGACTGAAAGACTCTTGTGAGAATAGCTTACCCATTGGCAGATAAAACAAGGGAGAACCCCTGTGCAAGATCAGTATATGGGCACCTTCATTTCTAGTTGCTCGTTCCTAGCCATAGACTACCTCATTAATTTCTCTCTGGAAAATACCTTATTACTGTACCCTTACAACCGTAAGATGGCACATAGCCCTTTACAAGTGAACTAATAGACAGTTGGTACCACTATTATTATTATATATTTTTTTTTACAATACCAGTGGGCCCCATTGCCTGCAGGGCCCCTGTCCATCTGCATCGGTTACATATATGGTTTGTCCATCCCTGGACTTTCAGGTACTGTGGACATGCAGCGAACCGCCCCTCTCCGCAGCCTACACACAGCAGGATTTATGCTCCAACAAAGGGAAAGGAAGAGGCAACATTTTTTTTTTTACTTATCTGGGTGTAGGTTTATAATAATGTCAAAATGCACCAAGAAGGGGATTTATTTAGATTCTTACTATGAGGTCCCCTTATTAAAGTGAATGTCACTAAATGTATTGTAAGCATGAATAACCTTCCGAGGGATATATCTTTTATACTTCCATCTTTCCTGTCCCCGAAAAGTAATTTACACACTGGTTCAAAACAGCCATTTCAAAAATTTTGATGCTGGGTATGATTGCATTTTGCCAAACTTAAAGATGATTTTCCCCCTAAAATAAAAAAAAAAATGGTAAGTTGCAAAAAAATATATTCTTGGTTATATCTGTTTTGAGAAACGTTAGTAAAAACCAACATGGATGCTATTATATCTCAGCAATGACATATACAGAAGAGAGGGGGCCCCATATAAAGATCAAACTTGACCCCCCATTATGTTGCTAGGTTTTGCCACCCAGGAAGATGTGTCTGATGTTTTTTGTTTCTCCCTCCAACCTCTCTCCATGACCCTTTGGCCAACTCTCCACCTTCATATTTGCTGAAATGCATAGGTTCTCATCACCTAATGGGGTGGGACCAAGCAAACTCTTTACAAGAGCCCAATTGCAACACGATAGGCTGCTTCTATGCTACGCACGACAAACTTACCCAATAGGCAAATTTACCATTCCACCATCTGGGAAAGCAAGACAATAATGGGAGATGTAAAAAATGTCTATATTGGTGGTCACAGTTCTCCAGAAATAGATATAACTTAAAATGTCCATTCACATTAGATAATTTTCAGCAGATTCATTGACAATTGAATATGTATGAAGGCAGCCCACGTAGGATTTTAACATTCACCATCTATTTTTTCCTTGGTTATAAGTAGCACCACATGTGCCTAGGCATTGCTGATCCTTCTCTCATTATGGCCATTAATGTGTCACGAGGGCTACTGGAGGTAAAGTGGATCCTCTGGACTTTTTTGCCACCTAGGCAAAGGTAGAAGACGTAGTCAGATGGGCACGGGTCATGGGAAGGCAGAGTTAAATCGAAATCGAGAGACAGGCAGAGGTAAGGGTAGGCAGAGTACAGGAACCACAAGAACCTTATTGCTCAGGGAGTGATGGGAGAAGGTTCCATGAGTCAGTGATGAAAAAACATTGGCTGGAGGAGCAGATGAATTGGTGCACACTGGCCCTTTAAGAACCGGGAGTCAGCACACGTGTTTGTACAGTGGAGGCGATGAGCAAGCCGCCGAGATATTGGAATCCAGACAAGACAGCAGCGGGAGAGAGCAGGCTGGGGAACAGAAACAGACAGGACAGTGCCGAGCCGGATAGCGGTAAGGATGCTGGACCGTGACAATTTGCCTGTTTTTGAATTGTTGGGGGAGATCGGTACCAGCCAACTGAGCATTCAGCTGACAGCCATCAACAACCATTTATGGTGTATTTAAGAAATGGCTGAACAGACCTTTTTACTTTACAAATAAATTTACTGTGATTTAATTTTAGAGGAAAATAATCTCTCATATTTTAATGTGTAACCCTGGCCATGACTATTAATTTTGGTTGTATTTTTTTTTCTGTAATTTTTTTTATTTTTATTTACAAAGGTTGCTCATAGTTCTGAAAATGACTTCTCTGATTGGCTTGAATACAGCACCACAAAGAACATTTCATCAGCTTACAATAACACACTGATTGTATTCTCCGCACGCTTAATTGATAGCATGCCCCCGCGAGACCTGTTTACACAAAGCAAGTTGTTTAAAGTGTACAAATAAAAACTCGCAAAACATTGGAGCTTTTTTTCTAGCAACATTTTACGAATGTTACATTTTTAGTATACTCTATTTAATCAAAACAAGAAACATATTTTAAGTGACCCTCCAGCCAGAAAAAAAAAGATTTGACTATACATTGGAAGTGTACAGTCAACTTAGCTGCTGCCCCGCCTGAATGATCTAGCCTCAGTTTCTGTGTTTTCCGGTCCCCCGTTTTCCCTTTTCCAAGAAGGCCACTGCAGTCTCATACTATGGAGAGCTTCTTCACCTCCTCTACTACCCTCAGACTTCCAAGAAGCTCTCCATAGTCTGAGACTTCAGCGACCATTATGGAGAGCAGAAAACAGCGGACTGGAACACTGGCACAGAGGCCCTTTAATTCAGGAATGGAGCAGCAGGAGGGGCGTGTCTCAGACTTCCAAATAAGCTCTCCATAGCAAAGTCTGAGACTGAAGCGGCCATCTTTGAGAGCAGAAAACAGGGGACCAGAACGCAGGAACGGATTCATCTCGGTCATCTCCTGATGGTCTGGAAAGCGGAAATTGGAGTACCGGATCAGCTCTCCATAGTCTGAGAACGGGGAACTGTTCCTGGCCATTAGTCCCGGGTGTCAGCTGTGATACACAGCTGACACCCGCACTGTATGGAGTACGCTCAGCGCGTGAGCGCGCTTCATACTTCTCCCCCTGCACCAGGACGTATTGGGACGTCCTGGTGCGTGAAAGGGTTAACTAATGCAGTGAAAAACTACAAAAAACAGACCCTCATACAGCTATGTCAGCGGAAAAATGTAAACATTATGGCTTATAATAATAATAAGCTTTTGCAAAAACTTTTCATTGCATTTAAATATGACAAAAATGAAACATATATATAAATAAATAAATATATATATATAAAATTTTTGTCTTTATATATTTATATTTACTTTTTTGTTGAAGGGGTTGTAAAGGATTAGGAAAACATGGCTGCTTTTTGCAAAACCAGTTCCACTACTGTCTACAGGCTGCGTGAGGTATTGCAGCTGAGCCTCATTTTACTGCAGGCTAGCTGCAGTACTGGACACAACCTATAAACAGGTGTGGAGCTGTTTCTGGAAGAAAATAGCCATGTTTTTCTAATCTTCTGCCAGCCCTTTAAGGAAAAAAATAAATAAAGAACACACATATATAGAAAAAATCCTTTATTAGTAACTTTATCCCATATTACACTACTGCCTTTTCCTCCTGCAGGCCCCATGCTGTTAAGCCTCATCTGAATTATGTTTTAATAACCGTCCGACGGCATTTTTATCCATCACAACCTTTAAAAGTCTCAGGCCATTTAGAAAAAGAAACTCTTTATTACTGCCCAGTGCACGGAATTGTTTTATAATTGGAAACATTTTGCGGAGAGGACTTCATTACTACAACGCAACCCCCTAAATTCCGCCTTCGTTCTCCATCCTTCGCTGCAGTCAGAAACCTTTTATGAGACTTAAAACTCTCACTGTTCTTTTTTTTAATCTTAAGCTGTATAATGTTCTATAATAAAAAACAACCATTTTGAAGTCTGGCAAAATAATATGCTTTAGGATGTCTGTGTGTGTGTTGCCAATTAGTTGTGCAGTAAATACAAGTCTCCATCCATCAGCGTACTCTGGGTGGCTACAAGGGGGGATCTAATTTGTTTCAGATGCAATGCTTCTTGCTCTATTCTTGAGGTCTGCTTACCCCGCTGAGAAGCATGAAAGACTGCAAGAGAATGACTGACAACTAAGACTGCGAGACCTCTATCTGCTTAGACAAATTGTGACTTATATCAAGGGAGAGATAGGTATTTGCAGGACCCCCACCTCCCGCGCCTCCTCTATCCTTCCCTTTTCAGAAGCTGCAGCTTTAAAGGATTTTAAAAGACACTAGAATCGCATCAGAAAGTTTGTGACAAAGTAATTTAAAAAAAAAAAAAAAAAAAATCTCAACACCCCCCCCTCCCCCCCACCCGATCTCTCTCTTTTTTTTTTTTTTTTTTACAAGCCCTCCTTAAAACCTCCATCTCCCTTGGAATTTTACGAATGCCTGCAAGAGGCCAAAATAAACTAGTAAAAGGGGTTTCACAAAGAGGTCACAGGCCCATACAGCAAGTGCTAACCAGTAAAAATGAAAGCTAGACATTATACCATTTGTTGATCTCTTCGGGCTCACAAACAATGCTTTAGCATTTTTATGAGGCAAAATGTTTTTTCAAGAAGCCCTCAAAAGTGGTTGTTTTTATGGGCTGCTGGGAGGTGGGAGGACGGAGGGTGGGGGGATTGTAGCCGAGCGTACGATGGAAATGTTGGTTAGGAAATTCTAATTGAATGTGTGGCTGACCCCAAACCCCAGTCCAATTCCGCATCGGCAGTCTGGCCGCGGCACAGGAACGCTAGCCTTTCCTGAAACATTTATCCTGGCTCGTGTTTGATAGAAAAAGAGGCTTGAAAATCAACGGCAAATAAGAACCACTTGGCCCACCTAGACTGCCCATAACTCTGTTAGTGGAAATAAAAATGAGGGGAGGGGGGAGATGGAGATCTTCTGTCGAAGGTGTTAATAGGTATTGCAAAGAAGTCTCTACGAGAGATGGTATGCACAATACAAATACAAACTTTAATAGCGAGTTGGAGGTCTCGTAACAAAATGTTTTCATATTAGGTAAAACAGCTCTGCTCCCTGGGGCTCCTTGGATCGTAGATTTACCGCTCTGAATAAGAAATTCTAGAAGCTCTGCTGATGTGAAAGACCAGTGTGTAGAAAGATTTTGGCTTCTGTATAACAGTATTGTAATACACACTCATAGCCATGCATGTGCAAATATAGAGAGAGAGAAAAAAAGAGCAGAGCTGAGTTTGTCTTCTGGCAGAACTCATTGTTATGGTCTTACATAGGACTGCAAGTCAGTTCTCATGCACATGGCTATGAGCCCACACTGTATCTCTGTGTGCTTCATATTTTACATAGAGGGACACAATGTTTGTTTCTCTTGAGAAAACAAGTTGTGGCATTCTCCAACCCATGCAAAATTATTACTGAGGTATTCTCCACTACAAGTATTGTTTCCAGGGGAGGAGACGGTTAAATGCAGGCACCATACTGCTACAAATAAAGTGCCTATGGGTCTGTAATATTGGTCCATATCCACACCATGTGCTGTACATGATATTGCCATGTGCGTAAACCCTTTGAGTTATCATTTTGCAATTAAAAATTTTGACTGCGGTTCCAGTAAACCAAACTTTTAACGTTTGGTTCAGTAATACCACAAGGGGCTGAATTTTAGGACCGTAAGATATAAGTATATAATCAAATGCCTTATTTTGTGCTTTGTTGTAAAAGCACTGATAACACATTGCGATATCATGATATAATTAGTTGTGCTAATTGAGATCTCCTATATTGAAAAAGTAATGCCAATGGCCCTGTATACATAAATATTCTCAGCTATTAAAGAAGAACTTTCAACCAGATTTGCCATTTTAATGACTATGAAAAACGAGATGTGGTCACCCGGTCACTGGGCATCAATACAAGTACATAAGAAAACTACTTCTCTCTAGGATCTAGCTTGCTCTTTGGTAGCTATAAATTCCAACTCTTGCTCTTGGGGTCCACACATCGCTGCATAGGGTTTATACTGCTACAGTTACATGTCCATATACTTCATGTAGATCCTGTCAATAGACTAGACCTGCCTAAACGTAAGAAATCCTTTAGAGGGGCTGTCTCAACATGAGGCTATTTCAAAGCAGCTTTCTGCGCTAGCTAATAGAATGGGGTCTCAAGTGGGCGTCCTCCCTCTATGATGTCCATATGGCCTAATAGAGAATATAGACAGGGGTTGTCTTGGGACAATCTCTTTAAAGAAAGAACTAGAGAAAAGATAAGACAATACAGGGTGGACACTAGTGTAGTAGTCTAGTATGTGAATCATTATTCACCTAATCTTCACAATCTCCCCTCCGAAGCCACTCGTCTTATTGCATGGTGCTTTAATATAGACATAACGCTATTTGTAGGCATAGGATCAAATTCTCAGCTGCTTCTCCTCTGTGATGCTGGGATCCTTACTATATAGGTCCGAAATGAAGCTTGTATCAAAAACAATTGTGATATAGAAGGAAGATGATCCAGACTTTTCAAGTATTATAACCGTCAATACGTATCAGGACTGGTACAGCCTTTTTCTTAAAGGGGTTTTCCCATAAAGGACTTTATGACATATCCACAGTATGTTTCATAAATGTCAGATAGATGCAGGTCCCACCTCTGGGACCCACACATATCTCTAGAACGTGGGGCCCCCTAAACCCAGTTCTTGCTTTTTGTGCTCACGCTGCCTCCCGGACACTTCCTGATTACATGGTCGGGAGTTACAGAAACAGCATAACTCGCTGAGCTACGCTGTTTCCATAACTCCCACGGAACTAAATAGTGGTTACAGAAACAGCGTAGCTCGCATACTACGCTTTTTCCGTAACTCCCGACCATGTAATGAGGAAGTGGCCGGAAGGCAGCGTGAGCACAAAAACCTAGAACGGGATTTAGGGGCCCCCGTTCTAGAAATAGGTGCGGGTCCCAGAGGTGGGACCCGCATCTATCAGACATTTATGACATATACTGTGGATATGTCATAAATGTCCTTCATGGGAAAACCCCTTTAAGCCAAGCACAGTATGATGCTCATATAGTTTTCTCACTCTCGTTATTTAAAACGTTATTTAAAGTTTTAATGAGGAAAGGGTCATGTAGATGTGTATTGGAAAATTAGGGTGCATTGTGGGTGGGTCAATGTAGAATCTAGCTGTAGAGCAGCGAAAGATATGCAGCATTACTACTAGATCAATTTCAACTCTATATGTCGGCAGAGGTAGATGGGGCACATTTTTCAGTCTTGTATACAAAACCACTTTGTCTTATTAATGATACAGGTCTACATCAGGGGCAGACTGATGGGTCATTGGAATCCTGTCCGAGGTTTAGCTATGTCGCTGTGCAGACACACAACTTGTGATACACTGAAGGTCAGTCATAAAATGGGACCCTGGGCAACAAGCAAAGTAGGGCTCTTCCGCTTGCAACTTTTAGACAGTTTTTCTTAATGCCACCCTAACATGCCAAGATTATACTGCCATATATAGTGCACATAATATTTCCATATAGTGCCCAAATAATATGAAAAGTAGTATCCACATAATATCTCCTAAAAAAAAAGGCCACATAATACTTACAAATTGTTCCCACATAATGCTTTAATTTGGTTCCCAAATTATACCACCATATATAAATAATACTGGGTGGTTTTAGTTTGCTTCTTAGTTGCTCGTCCTTGGGGGCCCTGGGCAATAGTCCTGTTTGCCATACCCTAAAATCAGCCCTGACAACAATGCCAGGTCAGACCTGGTGTTGTCTTCCAACACTTTCCAAGTAGATAAATTCACATTGGTGCCATGTAAATAGTTTACACTTTGGTTTCATATGCATGCGCTTGTTTAGAAATATTGAAGATGTTGAAGAGGAAGATGTCTTCTTCAGTTCAACTGAATGGTAAGGAAAACATAAAATTAACAGTTGGGTGGTTTTAGTGGTTATATTCAGGCCTCTCCTAGGAAACAGGGCCCCTGGGCAATCGCCCAATTTACCACCCCCTAGTGCCGGCCCTGGAGGCCAATTCAGTGTCAAAAACATATGGAGAAGAAAGTAGTCTACACCACTGATTGTTGCCTACTGCCCGTTCTCAGTATGGTTTATAGTGATGTAATATAAATATTTTATAGTTGACTTATATTGCCCTGTATAGCGGACTGTTGCGGACTAGTTCAGGAGCAACAATTACATAGTCTTTGCATAAACGCACACAAAAAAATAACACAAAAATGATTCTTAGCTTTCTTGAAAGGTCTTTGCCACTTACGAGATATTTCATCATGAAATTTTTCTTCTGACTGGACATATCGCTGGCTTACTAATCTTCAAGGTCTGTGAAATTTCTTTGTCTCTGCCTCTGCATTATTCTTGAACTATAAAAAGAAAGTAAACCCAGTTTAAACCCAGCAGCTGCTCGGGACGCCCTGTCTAAAACACATTATTCTGTCAACATTTTATTTTCTTTGGAAAAAAAGCAGTTCCAGTAGTTGAAATCAATGTAGTGAGAAAAAAATTTGGTGCAGGTGCTTCAGAGTTCATCCGTGGTTTATAGGAGGGTTGAAGCTCCCTCAGAAAGGGATGTTAATGTCAGCAATGACTAATTGATTTTCTTGGCCCTAGACTTCTTTATACTTCTTTTATTTTTCTATAGGATTTAACCCCTTTTACGCTTGTTCAATTTTTTAAAACGCAAGTTCTATATCCTTGCGTTTACCTAAATATTCTGCGGCTGATCTTTGTCAACATTATCCCCTGACTAGGTGTATACAAGTTTCTCAGATTACTGTATATGTGGAGTTAAGTTTATTTTAGAAGTCAGCAGAGCCTGCGGATTGGTAAGATGGTCCTTTGGCACCCAAGGCTATAGTGGGAAAATGCTCTAACCAGTCCTTGAGCCTACTTATCATTCAACTTCCCGACAAATGAAGCCGAATTTCTTGGTGTCCAGTAGTTTAGACTCCCAGTATCTTGTGTCCTCTCCCTGGTGTCCACTGCTTTTTTTGTGTTGAATCCTTGATATCAGGTGATTTATTTCCTCAGATCATAGTTCCTAATTCCCTATCTAGGGGCTTACTAGTTTATTACCAAGTGCCCAGTCCTTGGCAAATAGCTATTTCATCCCTCAGTTCTTGACGTCCAGTGGGTTTATGTGTCAAGTGTTGTAATACCCTTAGCCTTCAGCTGCCCAGTTACATTACATTAATGTCAGGTTTGCCAACAATCTAATGTGTATAGGGGTCTCTCAATCATTCCCCAATGGCAGGTGTTAGGACAAATAAGGCTTGAGTATGTTGGATTTCAACATGTCCGGACCTCTCTACTACAGGAGATAAGTCAGAATTGCCTGACAGTGGCTTGTCTTCCTTTCCAATATTGAATTCAAAAAGAATTAATGCTTAGCATGTCTAAGAGGAGGTTGTGGAACATAGTTGTTGGCCGACAGGTATCTTAGGTGTATGGCCACCTTGAAAGGGAACCTGTCATGTTAAACATGCTGTCCTATCTTCAGGCAGCAAGTTATAGACCAGGAGGAGCAGAGCACATTGATACATAATTTTGTGGGAAAAGATATATGATTATCTGTAATTTATTCATTTAAATCCCTCCTCACTGTGGACTAAAGAGTCCAGTGGGCGGTCCTAACCATTTATTGACAACCTTCTCTTTATGAGTGGCCATACAGAAGCAGCTGCCAATCAGTAGGACCGCCCACTGAACTCTTGAGCCCAAAGTTAGCAGGAATTTTAATGGATAACTTATAGGTTATCCTGAATCTTTTCACACACAACGATATATATCAATCTGTTCATCTCCTCTTGCTTTATAACATACTGTCTACAGATTGGACTACATGTTTGACAGGACAGATTTCCTTTAAGTGTCTATTAGTTTGGTGTTGGATGTCCTTATGCCAAATTAAATTTCACAGTGTCCAATTGTTTTATGTTCACTGGATTACGTCCCTAGTATCTAGTAGTTTATTGCTCAGTTTCTAACTTTTAATGCCCCATTCCCTTCTGTATAGTATATTTTTCCAAGTCTTGATATCCACAGGGGTGTAACTAGGGGGAGGTCAACCGGGGCATGTGCCTTGGGTACTGAGTGCCATGGGGGTGCCAACTAGCCACTTTGCCTTGCCCAGGGTATTTAGATACAGGGCTAGAGCAAACTAAACCTTTGCATCGGTTGAAAAAAACCTAACTATGGCTTTGGGTATCCAATAGGTTTGTGTCTAGTGGTCACCTATTTATTTCAGACTGTAGCCCACCCACCTTCTAACTCCAACTTCAAAACAATAACTAGCCATATATAAACTAATTATTAAATTTATGACATTTACATGTGACATAATAAGCGTCCATTCCCTTTCATATCTTACTGTATATAGTTAGACATCCAGACTCACCATGTTTATGTAAAACCATAAACCCATTGTCCCCATGGTCGACTCTGTTCCTAGTACTACAAGCTTAATTATAAAGCATCTTTGAACACGAATACTTTCTGCTCTTGTAATAATTAGCATATATTAGTAAATGTTACAAGTTTGGTAACGCTGGATCACCATGCATGCATTCGTCAGCTTGTATATGAAGCCTCTAAGCTGTTATCATAGCTTTTAGTAGACTAATTTATTCCAAGTACGATACTTAGGTCCACTTCATGCACTTTATTCATATTACTGATTAATCCATTTCTCAATTATCTTAAAAATGATCTCAAATAGAAAAATACTTGAGAAGTGCAGGCTTTGCTGGATATGAAGTGGCTGTTCTAAGTGCGCTGCTCAGTTATTCAATAAATGCAATGATTGATACAGGTGTAATGTTTAGTCTGCTCACTTTTAGGTGTAAATTACTACAAGGAAAGCAATATATAAGCCAAAGCTCTTACCATAGAGTATGCAGATGACTTGTTTGCAAGATATACAACTGAGATAATGGTGCGTTTCTGTACTGACGTAATAATTGCAGGTTGACGCAAATCCGTTTATACTGGAGCTTCTTTAGCAAATATACAGTATATAAAAAAATATAAATAGCAATTCTATTATATGTCTTATTAATAATACTTCATACAGCTTTTATTCAGGTGATAACATATAGAGCTGCAGGGAGTACAAAATTCCCTGCCGTTTTCCTCCCGATCCATCTGTAGAATACAGCCCATAGACTGGAGTCCATGCTTTAAAAGGGGTATTCCCAGAATCGACAATTATCACTGCAGAGTCGGTGATAATTTATCTGATTGATGGGACCCCCCACTGTTCGCGAAAACGGGTGTCCCGAATCCCCTGTTCCTCCTCATTTCTCAACCGCAGTGGAGAAGACATTGAATGGAGTGGCGGTTGAGCATATGTGTTGCTGCTCCATTTATAGTCTATGGGAATGACTAGCTGAGTGCAGTGCTTGGCTGTTTCCATCAGTCCATAGACATTGAGTGAAGTGGCGGGCGCATGCTAGACCGCCGCTCCACTCAAGCTCCTTCTCACTGCAGGGGGTTCAGTGAGGGGGAACTGGCGCCTCAGGACCCCCATTCTCGCAATAAGTGGGGGCCTTATTTATCAGACAGTTATCCCCTATCCTGTGTACAGGTGATAATTATCGATTATTTTACATCCCCTTTAAGAGAATCTTGTAGTTGTTTTGATTGATTTAAAGTTTCTCTCCAATTCCATTCTCCTTCCCGATCTGACATCAAGCATGGAGAGACACTGGTCCATGCTATGCAGTATAGTTGTCTTGCCAATTGTACAGAGAGTATTGTGCATGGTTCCTATTAATTAAAATAGGACTTGTTCACAATACTCTTCGGATATCATACGGTTGACTGGGCAATTGTACCGTCCAGCGTGCTCTAGCGTTGTTCCATGCCTGATAGGGCAGATCGGGCAGGAGAATGGAACTTGATGCACACTATAAAAAAGGTAATTTAACCAAAAATCTAAATTCACTTAGTCTGCACCACAAAGCAGTGACTGCACATGCCTCTCCTTGAATCACCTTTCACCCCAGGTAATGGTCCAAGGGGCTAAATCAGTAACAAATGAGCTGTGTACCATTATGTGGCACCCAGAGTTGTTGCACTTTCCCATCCATCACATTGAAATGATGGGTACAGAGAAGAAGTACTTGTCAAAATAAGAAATTATGGTTTCAAAACCAGCAATAAAGGGTGATTGCATCAATGTTAAGGTTGTAGTTGAGCTCTAATAATGGAATGGTCTCTGCACAGAATTCTGGGAAAGTTTGTTTTTCCAACATCACATTTTTGTATAGTACCTTGTGTAAAGGCTCCAACCAGTGAAATAAATGGCCATCCATGTAGTTCTTGGTTGAGCTAAGTCCTCCAGAGCGGGAGCTGCTTTTTGCAGTCTCTCCCATCTGACTAATAGAGGGGGTCCTAAACAAAGGAAGCTCCTCTATGATGCCCATATACCCTAATAGGGCATGTAAATATGGTTTGATGTCCTATATTTACTTTTTTATGTAGCTTATCCTACTCTAGCTTGCTCTATACCTGGTTGAGATGAGTCCTTCAGAGCGGAAGCTACCTAATATCGGAGGTCCCAAACAAGGGACTCCCCCAATAATGCTCATATGCCTTAGTAGGGCAAATAAATAAGGGATACTGTCCTACATTAGCTTTTCATGTAGATTATCCTACTTTTTTTTTATTTATTTTTTAAACATGTAATCCTTATGGTTTGAAAGGTGTAAGGGCCACTCACTCCAATGCTTAGACATATGCCTAGACCTGCTTTAAAAAAAAAAAATATATATATATATATATATATATATATTCCTATAGTGCAGATTGGCAAACCAACACACGTTAACCGAATCCATCTCTACAATAAATTCTAAATGGATTTACAGAACTGTACAGATGAAAACAGAGTCAATATCCGGGCAATCAGCTTATATATAAACTGATCTACTAGACAAGAGCGATTGAAAAGCAGGACGGCAAGGTTAACAAAAGAAAAGAAAATAATAATTTTGCAATGAGAAACAATGCATTTCTAGAACCTTCTCAAGGTTAAAAAAACACAATATTCTATTTACAGGGACACACAGGTAGCAGTAGGGTGTATGGCATTGTGTCAGATCTCCCGTTTATAATACACATTCCTTTCATTGGCAGCGAGCTACACAATGCCTTTGTTCCACATTTTGTTTTATTTGTTACTTAAATTTTCTATTCTAATGTCTGGAGCCTTTCTCCACCCCTATCACAGATGTCTAATGAAATCTGGACGTCTCTTATCACTCCAGAAGCTAAGGGTGCTTTGGAGATGCCAGCAATTAATGCACAAAACTGATAAAAAGGACTGCGGTTTACAAAGCAGCCAGAGATAATTGAAGTACCTGCATCTCATGCTTTTCACCGAATCTATTTTCTTCCTCAATAAAGCAACTCCAATGAACCCATGGCTCGGGTTAGCAAAAGCAAAGAAAATTGCACACTGAGCATTGATGTCAGTTAAAGAGATGAGGACCGAGGCGGGGAAAGAATGAACAATTTCACCTTTGTGGCCTTGGAACCTACAATGTTGTTAATTAAAGCACAGGTAGAGCTATAACCAGCAGCGTCTTGCATTTCTTTCATATGATCTTTGGGGTCCCCATGAATAGAGTCCCCATGGTAGACAGGTGCTGTGATGTGTGATTTATGACTATGTTGTATGCCATGAGCAAATTGTCCTGTGTTGAAGCACCTGTCACCGGCAGACAGAATAGAAATGCTTGCATTATAATTTTCCATTGAGTGTTGGTATTTAAGAAAACATTGTAATATGACGTGAAGATAGAGGAGCCCCATCATTTATATGTAGGGATGAGACAGATGTACACAACTTCACTAAGCTGTTATTTCCATGTCTTATTGTATTCATCTCCATCTACATGACTAGACCGAAGAATATTCTGCATGTGGCCAGAGATATTATTTATTATTTATGATTTTAGATTTTTTGTTTTTTTTTTTGTTTTTGGTGCTGCCGATTTTTAAAACCAAAAAGGAGCAGACGAAAGTAAAGCTTGGATTGCCATGCCATTGTCTGATAATCCATATCATTGGTAGTCACATAATGTGTATCCTTCAATGTGATCACTGCACCAGCTCATGGTAAAAATGCACTCCAATAGAAATCAATGAAAAATATTGTGGTATTTCAATTGGAGTCTAAATCAAGTGGGAGAAAATGTTAATGGTTTGAATTATACAAAAATAACACTCCAATTGTTATACCTAAAAGCCCTTTTACACCGGCCGACAATCGGCCGGTGCAGAGAGCTCCAATCAACAAGACATCGTTGATCGGTCCTGTCACATGGAGCTATGGAGCTCTGATCGCTCGACCCCATACATTATTATCATGTTTACACAGGAAGATGTCGACAACAATAATATTTTCCTTTTTAAAACTATACGACCACGATACGATGCTCGTTCATCTGCTGATCGCTGCCCTGTTTACACATCCAATAATCGGCCAGTGTAAAACCCCCTTAATTGTGAAGGGCATTGTCCAAAAAATTGCATGTAGCTTGGGGCAAGGGTTGGACTAGCCCTGCAGAGTACAGGAAGGTCCTCCAGTGGGCCCTGGAACTGACAAAATAATATTACAACAGGGCCTGAATGTCAAAAAATAACAAAAATATTAGGGTATTTTCTTATAGGCTGATTCACAATATTTTGATCAGGCCTTATTGACTATATGACTTGTGTCCAAAGATATCAGAAAAGTTTATGATACAATTAAAAGTGGAAGTGCACATGTTCTGTATTAGGTGCTAAGAATGATTGGGCCTAAGATTGTTGAGCTCCACATGAACATTTATTGCATATCCCCACACCCAAAAACAACGATATCCACAATCAAAATTGATGCCATATTAATTGGACATGCCATAAATGTTTGATCGACTGGGGTCTGACCACTAGAACCTATTGGACCCTAAAACATATATGGATAGTGATGTAGTCCCCGGCCAGACTATCGGAAGCTCCCAAGTCACCTCTTTACGGGAGTAATACAATAAGCAGCCCCTGGCCCTATTCTCAAGATAGGTGCTTTACTAGGCATTAATGGCATATACTATAGAAATATTATAAATTATTGAGATGGGAATACCCCTTTAACAGTAATTGTTTAAACCTGTAGAAAGAAAGCTCAAGAATTAAGATAATTAGACTATGATGGGGTTAAAAGCTAAAATTACCATTGGCTTAGACGTTAATGTAACTAGTGCTGATTATTTCTTGAATACACTCAAATTATAATAAACTTGTTAGCAAGAAAATGTACATGACCTTTCCATGAAATAAGCAGGGTCTATTGTTGCCCCCGTAGCGTCAATGTTCTCCAGTCTGGGTGAGATCATTTTCTGCCTCTTTTTCTCCAGCCTTTCTATTCGTCCTTTAATGTCGAGAGAGCATCATTAATTCTTTTGCTGCTAATAGGATCTCCAAACTTTTGTTTACCGCATGGCCATTGAAATGTGTTTTAATTTTAAAGGGAGTCATCAAGAGGCCATTAAGGTTAGAGACATCAAAAGAAGATGATTATCAGTTGCATATACATTCTAGGGAAGAAAATCTAAAATTCATCTTGAAGTAAAGTAGCAGAAATTGAAGAGGTGATAAATACTGAGTGTCATTAGAGTAGGCACAGATGTGTCACACAATAAAACTAAGACCTAAGGAGTCCTGTATGGATGAATCCAGTAGATAAAACACTTATATCAATTCCTTTAAGACAGTAGTATGTGTCTATTATACGATTGCTACAACATGGGATATCAGGAACCATTTCTTCAGTAGAAGGCAGCCCATAACTCCAAATGTCCTAAAAAGAAGGCCAAACTTAGGGTAATTTGTCCTCGATCCAGTCACAATAAAGGGATAGTACGAGATAAGAAAAAATGATCTGCTTTTTTGTTCCAGAAACAGCTCCCCTCTTGTGCATGGGTTGTGTTTGGTATTGCAGCTTAAATTAATGGGGCTAAGATCCAACACAGTCAATGGGCGAAAGTGGCGCTGTTTTTGAAAGAAAAAGAAAATCGATTCTTTTATCTAATCTTAAATGACATCATTAAGGGCAGCTGACTTCCACAGTTTTGTTTAAAGAAAATACTTCATATTTTGCCAAATATTCTACATCTTCACTGCTTTTCAATTTTATCATGTTTTATTCTCTGTTCAGAAAGAATTCTAAATTCAAGGCCCTTAGTTATCCAGAGTGAAGGCCCTTTTGTCAGCAGCAGGCTGACACGGGCCGCCTCGGTATTCTCCCGGCACGATGAGCGGTGTGTTGGTCCGTTTGGAGCCGTGGCATCAACATGATGATGGGACACCACTGTCCTCCTATGCCTGTGGTGCGCGGATCCAGCCACAGGATTGGGACCCAGCGCTTAATGTCACTCCTCCTGGACCTTAAAGGGGAACGCATCCTCAAGATGTCATCCGAGTTCCGACTATCCTAGCCAGGGACTGACATCTAGGTACGCTTGTGGGCTTAAAGTCTTTAACAGAGAGTTTACACCTTTTTTATCCAGTGCATATGCCCCGGTGCCCAAATATTTGTCAAATGGTCCACTTGGCTATTGAGGCAAGCTGTAAGGTACTCTGTGGAACTTACATCTTTATTCTCTTGTATAGATCAAGTCTGGATGGAATAGATCAGGTTTTTTTTTTCAGAAAAGAGCTGTAAGAGCTTTAGCAGTTACAGAGTTGTAACGTTGTAACTAGTAATCATGGGGCCTCATGGCAAAAAACGAAAGAGGGCCCATTTAGGAATGATTACTATCAGCAGAAAGTGTGTCAAAAAAAGGAAAGACCATTTCTCTGGGTATTTTCTTCACTTATTTGGCCTTTTAGTGCTCCCCATCTCCTCCTCCTGTGTTTCACTTCTAATGCCCCTTTAATAGTGGAGGCATACTCCCTCAGATACCGGGCAGTATAGCAGCTGCTATGCCTACTAGCCTGGTAGTTATGCCTAAGGGCAACTGATAGATATGGAGCAGTAGCCTTGTTCACAGTTGGTGTATGCTCATGATGGGATGTTCATCAAGATTTGAAGAGGATCTAGTGGAAAGTCCTATTCTATGGCTGCTGGGGACATGTACTGTAATACATGGATGGCTCAAATCTCCCAGAGTGGGAGCTGCTCTTGCAGAGCACATCTCCGTTCTGTCTCATGATGTCCAAAATTAAGCATATGGGCAGTTGTGAACCTGTTGCCTGAATTATATAATAAGGGGGCACTCAGTAAATGGGCTAGAGACTTCCAATTGAGTCATGACAGCCCCGTAAACAATTTGATGTAGAGGAATTCAATTTATGGAGTAGTCAAAACATCAACATCTCATACTGATTTTATTTATAAAACATGCTATTAGATATTTGAGCCTCATCAAACCATGTCATTGTATAGTGGTGCCATTGAGCTTCCATGGTCCTCAGAGAAGAGTTAGGGAAAGTGACAAGTTTGGAGATATCTGTTAAGAAATTCTGCACGTTCATCCAGAACTTTTGTGGTAAACAATAGGGGGTGGAGCAGCAATGGCCAAAACCTTGGACAATGAAATTATGGCCATGGAGCAATTGGAGCATGGAACTGTTTAACCAGTAGGGAGTGGACCTTGTCTCCCATTCACAGTAATGTCAAAGTAAATGTTTTCGACTTTTGCACTTCTATCATTAATTTATTCAGGGGTTGATTTCAAAATGTTTAAGGTGCACTAGTAAAGGAATAATGATTATATTGTTGTATCATAGACGATGGGGAGATTCATTGGCCTCTGAAGACGATTTTATGGAGTTTTCTTTCTGCTTTATTTTCATTGTACTTCATAATAGAGTCCATGGAGCGTTAATCTAAAATGACTTGAGAATCATCTAATTTTAGCCTTGAATTACATTGGTTTCCATCTTGCTACTTTTCTAGGGACTCTTTTTTCCCAGTCTGTTTCTTATTGTGAAGTCATGAATATTGATCTTAGTCGTCTATAGGGAGTCCTGTGGTTATGTGGATGTCCTTAGATGTATTCTGACTCCCTGAATTAGGTATTGCAGTGTCCAGTAGAGGCTGGCCTCTCGTGGGAAGATTCACCACTATTCTATGGGTTCTTTTACATGGCCCGATGTGGGCCGTGCAAACGAGCGCTGATCACAAGGAGCTAGTACGGGGACTAGAGCTAGTACGGGGACTAGAGCTCGTTACTACATCATGTCGGCAGCGCGTCTCCCTGATGTCACAGGACAATTATCGGGAACTAGTGTTCTGTGAACTCTCGTTTGCCGGATAATTGGCTGGTGTAAAAGGGCCCTAAGTCTTCTCCATTATGGTATTAATTGTAGTTTGATGGAATCCCAGAGCCTTAGAAACAGGTTATTTTAAAATGGAATCTGTCTAATGACAGACTTTTTAAGGTCGAGTTTCATATAAGCATAATATGGGTGCATTTGTACTATGGCTGCAAGTCTAAGCCTGACAGCGAGTCCTATGAACCAAACTCACAGCATCATACGGATCTATGATGCAGTTAGTTCGGGTCCTTTGACTTGCTGTCAGGCTAGGATTTGTGGCATTAAACTTGCACAAAAATGTGCTTATGTAACGAGTGTGTCAAAAATTTGCCTATATCGCTATGACCTATTTATATGCCTTATATAACATATATGCATAATGTTGAGTATTCTGATGATTCAAAACATTATGATTGTAGTGTTTCCATCTATTACGTGTTTGCGTTGGCTATTTCAGTCTCCTGGGAAGTTTTTAATATATAGTAAGGATTAAACTCAACAGAGATGTGACATTTAAAATGCATTTTATTGAAGTTATTGCCGCTAATATTCAATCAATACATGTAATGTCGGGGTAGGGAAACAGACAAGTGAGCCCTAATCTACTCGCCACTCAGTCCCTGCCTACTTGCAACGACCCGCCCTAGGCGACAGGGTACAACTGGGCGACGGTCCCTACACTCAATAGGTGCACGACAGACAAACAGACAAGGGTGCAAAGAAGCCAGGGAAATGGGGAAGTTGCCCACGGGAACACCGTGAGCAACAAGCGAGGTGAACGAGCCGAGTCAAACCAGGAGATGAGCGAGGTGCAAAAACGCAGAGCAGAAGAGTGGTCAGAAAAGACAAGGTCAATCACAAGCAGAGGATCAGTAGTTCAAGAAGCTGCAGCAGGGCCAGGAAACCAACAGAGAAGAATCACAAGCAAAGGAGGAACAGGAAAGGCAGGAATAAATAGACAGAGGGCGGGAGCTAGCTCCGTCTGGCCAGGCTGTGATAGGCTCTCCCACTCCTAAGCCTGCCATCCTGGGTGGTGGAAGATGGAGTCAGTCTCACAGACATAGAAGCAGGGGTGCCTCAACACTCGGTGGGTCACTTCACCTCTAAAACACCTCCATGGGTAAGCCTTCAGTTTCAGTTTTGTCATATCAGTGGTTCTGTTAAGCGGACGTTCGGTTCCCCTTCACACCAGGCTGTAGTAGGCCGGCCCCTTTTCCCTTGATCTATTTCTGGGACCATGCAATTGAAGAGTTAGACGTAACTCTTGTGTTACTAGTATGTAGACGTTATTTTCATCTGCTGCTGACTTGCATGTACTATCTGGTGGTGAGATGGCACTGATTCCGTTGCAGTGAACCAGCATTGTCTGTATGTGACGGCGATGTGCTTTCTCTCCCCCATATATTTATATACTAACGGAACCTCTTATACTGTTGTACATATGGCATGCCCGTGTTGAGGGTTTTTGACACTTGATCCACCTATCGACTTTCAATTTTATACACCTCGTTGTGTACCTGTGTTTTTATATTTTTGTATTTTTTGAATGTAACAATAAAATTATATTTTCTTGTGTACTTATAGTCTATGACTCCTTTTCCTCATGGTTTCTAATAGATGCAGGTGCAGACTGATTACGGTATCTATGGGCGTCGACACAGAAGTTGTGTCTGGCAGATCCTTTACAATACAGTTATGGGGTAGTTCCTTTTTCACATAGGTGATATGAGTGTTGGACGACTTTATTAAAATAAGTAAATTAAAAACCGAGTTATGTGTTTATTCAGGACCCACTTGCATAATGTTAAAAACATCCAGCATAAAAAATATGCAATAACAGGGGACACATACTTTTTCATAGCATTGTAACTGCTTCAATGGGTAAACTCAGGGGCATAACTGTAGTGGGTACAGCGGTTGTGGTCGTACCTGCACCCTGGAGCCTGGGGGGCCCAAAAGGTTGGACTGTCGCATGGGAGAAGATCAGTTCTATAAATAACGAATGATAGTTGGGGTCCTGTTACAGATTTTGCATTCTGGCAAAGAAGCTTCAAGTTTTCCCTCTGGGTGAACTAAACCATATATTATCCGGGCTCAATTTATACAAGAAAGAATCCAAAAGTAATGTCCCAAAAACAGTACTAAGTCATTGTCCCAATACTCTGGTGCAGTTCATGACTTTGTTGCTTGCGACTTATAGTGGTGCATAATACTGGGAACGACGGCTCGATAAGCACTAAAAACAGTAGAATAGAATATGTAATGTCTACATCAATTAATGAACATCCCTTTTCTTCCTCTTAACCTTCCCAGCTGTTTATAACTAAATCTTCTCAAATCAACCTTGAGAACTAATATTACCTTATATACAGAAGCTCTTGATCTCAACCTCACCTTCTCCAAAGATGTTCTTAACCACAATTTCACCCTCCTTACCATTTACTCCTGTATAGGAACTATATGTGTCTTTGTAATGAGCTAAAGGCTCATTACAAAGACACATATAGTTCCTATACAGGAGTAAATGGTAAGGAGGGTGAAATTGTGGTTAAGAACATCTTTGAGAAGGTGAGGTTGAGATCAAGAGCTTCCTACAAGGAATTCACAACAAGTATATCAAATCTTAAGTATATACTGTCTGTTTCTCTATGACTTGGGCTTATTGTGTAGGTTTGGGAACATGTAGAATTCTATCGGGAGAACATGACTATGATTTTAGGTCAAGTTCTTAGAATAATATTTACATACTGACCCATTAGGTATATAGTGAATTATTTAAAGAGTAACTACATTTTCATCAAACTTTTGATATGTCATAGAAAAGTTAAGATCAGTGGGGGTCCAGTTGCTGAGACCCCCACCATTGCTGAAACGATGGTGCAGAAGCGCTCAGGTGAGCGCTTTTCTCTTTCGGCTGTGATCAGTGCTCATTGTCAGGCTGAAGACGGCTCTTATAGAACGTCTATGTAAGCCGTCCTCAGCTTGACAGGGAGTGCCCATCACAGTCGAAGGTCTCAGCACCCTGACCCCTCCGATCCAAACTTTTTATATGTCTCTATCACATATCAAAAGTTTTATAAAAGTGTAGTTCCTATTAGGACGAAGATGATGAAGGTTATGACACAGAATCTCACCCATACCTTAAGCAATTTAGGATGAAGATGATGAAGTTTATGACACAGAATCTCACCATACTAAACTTTTTTGGATACACAGCCTTTGTAGGTGTTACTGACCTAATAACAGGGCTTTGGCACCTACCAAAAACGAAAAACTACACTGGAGACCATGACCTTCGAATTTCGTCTTGGAAAGACCATAACCCTTTGCGGAAGTTCTCGAGTGAAGAATGGGGAGATTCCTTAGACTCCTCTCCTCAGTTTAGCCAGCGTCAAACCAATTGTAGTTTAAGGATCCACTTCTCTGCTGATAGTAGGCTTTACTATGACTGTTCTCAACATCGCACTTTAATAGATGCCTATTACGGACTCCCAATGAGGTAACTTCAATACACTATCCATCACAAACCAAAGAAATACAACACAAATGTTTCCTTTGTTCCGTCATAGCCTAGTAAACTGGAACTACGCACTCCATAAGCTATACTACTAAAAAAAATTGCATATACACTTATTTCTCAGCCTGGACGCTAGTAACAGTAGTTTTCCATTATTAAGACAACAAAACCAGATAGAAATGGTTTGAAATACAATTAGTTAAAAAAAAAATATTTGTAGACCCGTTCCATTTGCCTACACATTTTTAAAATGCCTTTGATATCTCAACAATCATATAAAGCTTACAGAAGGACAGCAGAGGGTTGAGTACAATGCATTATTATTAGTTGAACCAGTGTGTTTTCCGCAGATCTAGCTCATTTGCATTAAATACATTAATATCAAAGAGTATCTTCTATTTAATAAAATTATACATGTCTGCCTTTTGTTACTCAAGCCAGTGAAGAGACGGCTTTGTTCTGACGAGGGTCATATCTGAGAAGCTAAAGGTGCAACCTGTCCTTCCGTATTGCATAATAATGGAGAGTTTTGTGTGCCGAAAACCCTCAAGGAAATGATGAATAAATACCTCAGCCTCTCTGTTCTACAACAATTTGCAAGTTGTTGATTGCGTGCCACTTAAATGTGTGTCTTTGAAAATCAGACGTGCAAGGATCACCTTTTAGTATAATTATAATAGACTCTTTATCAAAAGCGACTTCCAGACAAGGTAATTCAAAAGATTTTCTTCAACTGATCTGACAACTTTAATTATCATTCATGGTCAGTGGAAAATATTGAGCGACAAAAGGAAGAAGGTCAGGTCTGTGAGTACACAATTATTGATATTATTGGTGTATGTAGAATATTAAATACCAAACGCGATATCGTGATCATCAACCTAAAATTATTAATATATCATGTGGACTCCAAATGTCCAGCATGGTGCCCATGACCAACAAGTACACACATTGGCACTCATAGATATTAACGGCTACAGTCTAATATTATTCTCCAGATGAAGGCCATGGCCTATTTTAGGGAAAGCTGGACTAGATACAACTGAATTAGCAAATAATTAGAACACCACTTTATTTTAAGGGTCCTTTGACACTGGCCAATATGGGCCATAATAACAAGCGACAATTAACGAGACACCTCGTTGATCGGCACTCGTTTGATCAGTAATATATGGGGACGAGCGATCGTAGATACATTACTAGCACATCTGCCTATTTACACAGGGAGAACGCTAATATTTTCTGTTGCATAAACGACACAATCAGCCGATGAATGAGCGTTTACTCGTTTATTGACTGATCATTGCCCTGTTTACACAGGGCAATAATCCACAATGAGTGTTCATATGAACGCTTGTTTGTCTGATCATTGGCGCGTGTAACAGCGCCTTATCTATTCAATATCTGGTATTTTCATAAAAGTATGTGCACAATGATGTAAATTGAAGAGGGGGCTCCATAGCAAAGAACAAAATGGCCCTCTTATTATGGTGCCAGATTTTGCAATCCAGGATGTTAGGACCGGCGTTTGTTTGCCCTTTTCGTGATCCTTGGGACCAATGCAGTTCGTTAAGGAGAGGGGAGTCCAAAACAGGTCCTCACCACCCAGTAGCAAACGGGTTGAAACCAATCTGGGCTGGGCACCCTCTCTCCAAGAGCCTTATGGGATGTACGTTCTTGCAAGTGCAACCACTTAAGCAACTAATATTAAAACATAAGTAGCGCATGAACAAGGAGTTGGGTCTGGTCATGCCTGGAACATAGATAAATTATCTTTTTTCATCCAAATAGTTTACTAAGTCAACGGTGATGATACACAAGGCCGCGGCAGAACACAAAACAATTTTCAATAAGACAGGCACAGTCTCTTACAAATAGCGATTCAAGCAGAGGGATAATGGTTGGCCGGCTCACACTTCTCGCGGATAGAGCAATGGGCATTTCGCCCTGATGCTGGGGATGTTCTGGCAATTTTACTACTAGGCCACGACTCCTGCCCGTCACCCACCACAGCTCACACGACTCTGCATGCACGGGGAAGCTCCGACCCGTCACCCGCAACACACTCCAGGACCCACTCTCAGACTCCACACCTCACTCGCAGCACATCTCGCAGCAGCTCTGTCACAATAGCCGGGACCTCCTTTTCCACCCGAAAACTGAACACATCTTGGTGGTGTTCCCGCCAAAATCAAAAATGATCACCTGTATCACAGAATACATGATTATTTTATGATCGCTGGAGGTCCCACCATTGGGACTCCCACCGATAATGAGAACAGGGGTCCCAAACTCCCAGATCGTTATCACTACGTGACCGCAGTGAGGTGGACATTGAATGTAGTGGCGGTAGAGCAGGTGCTACCGCTCTATTCAATGTTCCTATTCAATTGGAATGACGGAAACACCTGAGTACAGCGCTTGGCTGTTTCTGTCATTCTCATAGACAGTGAATAGAGTGGCAGGCGCATGCTCGATCACCACTACATTCAAGCTCCTCCTCACTGCGATGGGGGCAGTGAGGGGGATCTGGGGTTTCGGGACCTAGCACTCATGAGCGGTGGATACCCCAGTGATCAAAAAATTATCGCCTATTGTGGATAGGTGATCATTTATCATTTTGGGAATACCTCTTTAAATATCTTACGGTCCAAGACACATCGAATGCTCTGCTTTAGGTGTTTTCACAGCCGACTTGGCTCATGACAAGGTATAAATATAGTAAGTTACAGAAAAAGAAAACACTGTATTAGATTCCTATATGACCCTTATGTGTTTTTCAGCTTTAATGGCCCTTTAATTTTACGCAGCATGAAAACAAATAATACCGAAATTGAAAAGCTTTGTGGAGGGCTTACTATCGCACATACATACACTCTTGGATGTGACAGTGTAGACAGGAGAATGGGTTTAGTTTCTTTTGTGCAAAGAGCAAATGAAATTCTGCAAAAAAAAAATCCTCGTGTTAAACAGTGGGACCCACAAGCAACTCTCTGTACAAACAGCAAGGTTACATGAAGCAGAAAAGAGGATTGTAGTCAATGAAACAGACAATATCTCTCTGAATACCTCTCCAAACATCTCTCCACGCTTACTAAGAAACACTCAGCTCTTTTGTCAATCCATTCCACAGTATATTCAACAAATGTTATATTTTCTTTAACCCACACTTGTGTCTTTGCTGGCTGGCAAATTAAAGAAAAATAAATACAGTACTTTTTCTTTTCAACGGATATCATCTTAAAGGAAAGAGCTAAGACGGGAGACACTGGCGGTTGTATGTAGAATAAGAAAGGACCCCAAGACTCAATATCTCTTAAAGAAGTATTATAGGATCAGCAAATAAAAGGCATTCATTGTATAATGAAAAGAGATACAATTTTCCAATATACTTTCTGCCTGAATTCATCACGGTTTTCAAGATCTCTGCTTGCAGTCATACAATGGGAACCTTATTGATCACTTCCAGGAGCTAAAATCCGTCGGGTCATGTGATGGGCACACGGGTGCTTGGCTCGTTACAGTTGTCAGAGATGTGTCTTGTAACGACCAATGCACTTATGTGTGAGATTGAGAGATGTTTATGCCCTGTAAGTAAACAATGAAGATTCCTATTGAATAACAGCAAGCAGAGATCTTGAGGGATTGATGCAGAAAGTTTACTGGAAAGTTGTATAACTTTTCATTATGCATGAGAAAACCGAAATACCCCTTTTCAAGCTTTCGAGTTTTATGCTCGTGTAGAACTCTTACTCCAGGTTTTTTATTCCATTGTCACTAATTCAATGTTTAACTTGTTTTGCCCCAATAAAGGCACATGCACGGCCATTGTTTGGACACCCACCGTTTCCAATTCTGAGCCCCCCGTTCTTGAATGAAGCTGCAGTCCAGTATGCGCGGTGCCACTCCATTTAAAGTCTATGGGACTGACAGAGATAGCCGAGCGCTATACTCGGCTATCCCTGTCCTTACACCATCAACAGAGCGCTACCGTGCCTACTGGATTGCTGCTCCATTCAAGTAATGGGGGGTTCAGGATTGGGACTGGTGGGGCAATTTGCACAATTTTGGTCTACATATTACTTTTTAATTACTTTTTATTTCTTTTTTTTAAAGGGAGGAATAAACTTCTGTCTTTTATTTTATTTTATTTTTTTTCACTGCATTTACTGTATGGGATGAATAACATGATTATTTTATAGCACAGGTCGTTATGAATGCATCAATATCAATTTTGTAAAGTTTTTTTTTTTTAATTCTCCTTCTAATAGTTTTATGTTCATGGCAGACCTGGAGGTCTTTTTAGACCTGACTGCGATGACAACCCAAAGGCAACCCGCGATGGTGGCAATGGGCCCCTTCCCTCTGTAAAACCTCTTGGGTGCCGCAGTCACTATTGAGCTAATTGACCTATTGATGTAAGGTGTTAAATGGCTAGCTCTGATCCTCACCATTAGGGGGGATTCACACGAGCGTGTATTCGGTCCGTGCGGGCCGCGTGGCTTTCACGCGGCACGCATGGACCAATACAAGTCTATGGGGCAGTACAGACAGTCCGTGCTTTTTGCGCAGCGTTTGTCTGCTGCGCAAAA
Organism: Rhinoderma darwinii; assembly: GCF_050947455.1. Classification (NCBI taxonomy): domain Eukaryota; kingdom Metazoa; phylum Chordata; class Amphibia; order Anura; family Rhinodermatidae; genus Rhinoderma; species Rhinoderma darwinii. Next base: position 22,633,540 of record NC_134693.1, on the reverse strand, counting down.
TGCGCGACAGGTTCAATAACTCTGCGTATTTCGCGCATCACGCACCCATTGAAGTCAATGGGTGCGTGAAAATCACGCGCACCACACGGAAGCACTTCCGTGGGACGAGCGTGATTCGCGCAACAGCAGTGAAAAGGATGAATGAAAACCGAAAAGCACCACGTGCTTTTCTGTTTCCGAACATCCAAACGGAGTGTCTTTGCGATGAGCGAAGCCGGACAAGCGTACCGAACTTCACCGGGTTCGGCCAAACTCGTTTTGGCCGATCCCGGCAAAAAAATTATCGGTACGCGACGTCAGGAGATAGTCACTGTCCATGGTGCTGAAAGAGTTAAACTGTTTCAGCACCATGGACAGTGACTTGCGATCCCAAAATACATTAACCTGTAAAAAAAAAACGAAGTTCTAACTTACCGATTACTCCTGTCTCCTTCCTGCAGTCCGACCTCCCGGGATGACACTTCAGTTCAAGTGACAGCTCCAGCCAATCACAGGCCAAGCACAGGCTGCAGCCAATCACAGGCTGCAGCGGTCACTTGGACTGCTGCGTCATCCAGGGAGGTGGGGCCCGATGTCAAGAGAGGCGCGTCACCAAGGACGCGTCACCAAGGACGCGTCACCAAGGCAACGGCCGGGAAGTTCTCGGTAAGTAGGAACTTTATCTTTTTTTTTTACAGGTTTTTCGCTGTTGTGTTCGGCATTCACTGTCGAGGGTGCTGAAAGATTTAGCTCTTTCAGCACCTTGGACAGTGACGGGCGTTGACAAGCCTCATCTCTATGATGCCGGCTGCGCGAAAATCACGCAGCCGCGCATCAGACACGCATGACACACGCAGCTGTCAAATGGTTTTTGCGCTCGCAAAACGCTGCGTTGTTTGCGCGCGCAAAAACGCAACGTTCGTGTGAATCTCCCCTTACAGCAGGGTGTCAGCTGTATATTACAGCTGACACCCGCTGCTGACGGCACTGTCTGAGCTGCTGAGCCCGTGCCATCTCCGCGCCATACATTTAAGGCGAAGAACAGGAAGGGGTTGAAGAATATAGTTCTCAGATCAGTGCTGTACATAGAAGAGAGGGACAAAAGCCAAGATGAAAATGGGCCAACAATTATGTTGATGGGTTTTGCAGATCAGGACAGAAGGGCCTTGTGTTTATTTCCCACTCTACGCCCTTTCCATGACTGTTGAACCAATGCCCCACTCTACCTTTTGCTACCAATACCGCTCTTCCAGAGAGTGGAGTCTTTTACAGGTTCTCATCACCCGATAGCAAAATAAATAGGTCCAACCAACCCTAGGCCCCTTCTCTCCAAGGGCCATATAGCAGTTTACCCTTATAGTATGCAAGCTTTTTACTTCTATAGTGCAATGGATTATATGTAATATACCATTCTAAAATGATTTACGCAAAAACACACACAGCATTTTCATAGCAAATAAACTTTAGGAACTTTTTGTTATTCCCTTTGGGTCTGGTCGCCATAAGGTGATACCACAGCAATAAGTTATACTTTTTTTTTTTAAAGTGCATAGTTTGGGATCTTATTAAACTTCCATGCAGAAAAGGTAAAAACTGTTTATAGTCAGAGATATCCCATGTTTCACTTTTTTATTTAAAAAAAAATAAAAAATTTTGTCAAAAGCAATAAAAATGAAATAATTCTGATCTAGGTGCTTTAATATCCTGAGATTATCTATGTATCTTTCTAATTTATTTTCCCCACAATTGCATTCAGCAGATTTGTATTTTATTGCTATCAAAAACCTTTGGCAGCAAATAGCGTTATGAAAAAGTACTCTAGACCTTGTGTAACAATTAATCTTTACTTGCTATATTCCGTGCAATGTATTAAACAGCATTATCCTCTACTTTGTATGTTCAGCCAACCCAAAACTGAAGTTTCTATGAAAAATGACTTTACCCTTTTTTATGACAAAATGTGTATATTTTTGTATGAAATGTAGGTGTTTTATAAGGAACATTTAAACACATCCAATGCTTAGATATAATTTATAGCTATTGAAGAAATATAAGACAGATGTGAAGAGCACTACATGGTCAAATCAGACAATCCGATTGTACCTGCCAGTTGTATGAGCAGCTCAGAAAATCCATCCATATACTGTATCTAGTTGGATGTTATGGGCCCAATGGTCTGGAATTATTTCTAACCTAGTATTGGATGAAAAAAAAAATCCCAGTTTAAAGATAAATTAATGTCCACCATCATTTTTTATAATATATCTTTATAGAGGTCGGAGCTATGTGTTTCAAGCATAAAGCTCCAAATCCACTGCTTCCTTTTACAGAGTCTTTAGAGTTAAATTACAAAATTCTGGCTGCCTGCAGCCACCACTAGGGGGAGCTCACTCATATGGATTTATACAACTTGTATTGAACTCAGCACGAGCAGTAAGTATCTGTATGCAGTAAGCTCCCCCTAGTGGTGGCGGCAGGTAAAGAATATAACTATGTGACAGGAAGCAGGGGAAGCAGTTCAATGTTGAGCCCCATTGCCTGGTCTGGCTTCTATATACGTCACTGCTTGCAATCGAACTGTTATGATCTATATCTGTAGACTACCAGATATATGACTTCATATACACATGCATTTCCGGGAGAATGCTAGTAAATTTCATAAGGATTTAGGCGCGAAATCCACACCTAAACCATGACAACGTGTGAACATGGCCTTCGTCTAATATAATTTCAGGAATTGCAGATGAGTAATTAAGGCTTAGTTTACACATGCAGTATTATTTGTACGTTTTTGTCATAATTTGCTTATTTTTTCTATCATCGAAGTCAATGGGTGAAATATTGGAAAGTGATTTCACTAGTATCAAATCAATGAGTGAGTATGTATGTTAAAGACTAACTAAAAGTTCAACAAACTTCTGACATGTCATAGTGGCATGTCAGAAGTTTGGATTGGAGGGGGTCCGAGCACTGATACCTCCACTAATCTCTCAAATTAAGTGGCAGAAACGCCTGTGTGAGTGCTCATCTGCTTCGTTTCTGTTCGGCTTTCTCCAGAAATCAATGTATCGGAGTACGAGCTCAATAGAAAGTCTATGAGCCCATACTCTGCTACATCGGCTTTCCGTAAAAAGCCGAACAGAAACGAAACGGCTGAGCGCTCACATGAGCACTTCTACCGCTTCGTTTTAGCGATTGGTGGGGGCGTCTCAGTGCTCGGACCTCCTCCAATCCAAATTTCTGACATGTCACTATGACATGTCAGAAATTTGTTGAACAACTAGTTACCCTTTAATTTAGCCAATAAATGGCTGCCTGAAATTTATGTGGGCAATTGGTTTACCGTGAGTAGAAAAATAAATGTAATTTTTTTTTTTAAATAAATTGCTAAATTCTTTTATATTATCTATCTAAAAATAATAATATTTTCCTTTGGAGATTTTTTAAAATTTGCGGAACTCATAAAATAGAAAGTTTCAAATGCTTCTCCATCTTCTTTTATTCAGTAGATAAGCTGACCTCTCTGATTTCAAAATATTTCATAGTAATGAAACCAAAATTCATAATTTACAGCTCTCCTGGATCCGGAAGACATATTTATTTTCAGTAATTTCCCCAATTATATATCTATACCGGCCGTATGATGAAGTGCCAAGTCTCATGAGTGTGTCTGGAAAGTCAGAAATGTTTGTACAATGCAAACCTATGTCATGTAGGGAATTACTCAGACTAATAGATCTTTAATTGAAACCTTGTGAGGTCTAAAGGGTAAGGTTTTTTAAGATTTCATTTACAAGCTAAACTAGTAAAATTAGCTCTTCATAAACTTTTAAATGCCAGAGACCAGAAACTTATTGAAAAGAAAGTTGTTTACTATATTGGCTAAAACGCTAAAAAAAACACCAGAAAACTAATGATACCCAAAATGAACAAAAAAAATAAAAATCAGAGTGACCTGCGCTCATGGGTCTCTTTACTATGCTCTGCTGAGGATAATTTATGTAAGTTTCCTCTCGATGACTCTGAAGGTATTTATCTTGCTGAGAAGTGTCTTTATTTACAGTTCAGAATGTGGTAAGCAATATTTCCAAGACATTTGGGAGTTGACATGTCTCTTCACCAGGATTCCCTTTCATAAAATGCTTCACTATAAATGGATAGTACAGGTTGGGAAAAATTTTAACATTTTCCGTTTATGTTCTCAAGTGATTTATAATCAACAGAAATTGTACTTATTGCTCTGTAAACACAAAATTAAGTGGAATAAGTGGAAAATTCAGGATAAAATGGCACACTTGACGCATACAAAAACATCGACTTTGTGCCTGGTCTATGGAACATCTGTTGTCTTAATACAGACAGAAACTATTTTGTGGAAGAAAATAAATATTCCTAACACCTTAACCTATTAAGTCATTAGAAACAAATAAAAAACCCCAAAAAATGGAGATATTCAAACACAGCTCCACTGTAAAGAACCTTTTTGACATTAAAGGTATGTTCACACGCCAAATCAAAAATGGTTGAAAAATGACGGAGCTGTTTTTAAGGGAAAACTGCCTCTGATTTTCAGCTGTTTTTTAGCCGAATACGTTTTTTTGATGCATGTTTTTGGACAGGGGCGTAACTAGGAAAGACTGGGCCCCATAGCAAACTTTTGACTGGGGCCCCCCCTCCCCTGGGGGTCACACAACCCCCCTTGTAGATAGTGCCAAGATAACGCCATACAGCCCCCCTGTAGATAACGCCATACAGCCCCCCCTGTAGGTAACGCATACAGCCCCCCTGTAGATAACGCCATACAGCCCCCTTTGTAGATAGCGCCATAAAGACCCCTTCGTAGATAACGCCATACAGCCCCCCTGTAGGTAACGCCATAAGACCCCGTTGTAGATAACGCCATAAACGCCCCCTGTAGATAATGCCATACAGCCCCCCTGTATATAACGCCATACAGACCCCCTGTAGATAACGCCATACAGCCCCCCCTGTAGATAATGCCATACAGACCCCCTGTAGGTAACGCCATACAGCCCCCTGTAGATAGCGCCATACAGACCCCCCTGTAGGTAACGCAATACATCCCCCTGTAGATAACGCCGTACAGCCCCCTGTAGATAGCGCCATACAGACCCCCCTGTAGGTAACGCCATACAGCCCCCCTGTAGATAGCGCCATACAGCCCCCCCCCCCTGTAGGTAACGCCATACAGCCCCCCTGTAGGTAACGCCATACAGCCCCCCCTGTAGGTAACACTATACAGCCCCCCCTGTAGGTAACGCCATACAGCCCCCCCGTAGGTAACGCCATGAAGCCCCAACCCCCCAAAAAATCCGACCTATAGTGTGTCCTACAAAAGACATGTATCCACAGGAAAATCCCCCGAAGTTCTCCATGACTAACCTCTGACCTTCCGGAGTCTGCTCAGCTCAATAAAAATGAAAGGAGCGCTTGTCACGTATGCGCACAAGCGCGACCGGCGCTCCATTAATTTCTACGGAGCTGCCGACACAGACCCCGGAAGTCCGAGGTTTCTCATGGAGAACTTCAGGGGACTTTCAGTCCCCCGTTCTCCTTATCGCTGCCAGCGATCACACATATCCTGTAGATAGGGGATACATGTCTTTTGTTTTATGGCAGAGCGGGGAGATACCTCCCTGCTCTGCCGTAGTGTTCAGTGGCGTTGCGCTGTAGTGGCCATAGCGGCTGCTAGCGGGCCCCGTAGCAGCCGCTACGGCTGCTACAGCGGTAGTTACGCCACTGTTTTTGGAGCTGTTTTTGCATTGACACCATGAAAAATAGCGCCAAAAAGTCTCATGAAGTGACATGCTCCTTCTTCTTTACGTAAAAAAATGCCCCGTCTGAATTAATCACTGTTTTTACCATTGAATCCAGCAATACAATGTTCCGCACAATGGTACCTGGATAGTCCAGACAGTGGCCGCAGCTCTGGCACTGATGGAGATGGGTGCAGCAGATAACGCCAGACGTGGCGGATTCCTCCAGACATGGCAGATGACACAAGACGTGGCGGATTCCTCTGGACGTGGCAGATGACACAGGACATGGCGGATTCCTCCGGACGTGGCAGATGACACAGGACGTGGCACGACTCGATACTAAAGGCACAGCACGGGAAACAGGAACAGGTAACAAGGCACGGGTAACAACTGGAACGGGAAACACTAAGGGACCATTTGCAAGACAGACTGGGAAAACTAACAACGCTCAGGCAAGGATTAGAAGGCCTGGGGCCTTCTTATAGACCAGGAAATTGTCGGCAGTTGATGATGATGACGATTTTCTTTTGTGCGCACGCTGGCCCTTTAAGGCCGGGCACGAACGTGCGCGCGCATCCTACGGGACACAGCAGACTGGAGCGGAAGTGAGCGCTGGCGTCTCCTAGGAAGGAGATCGGGACCAGCGCTCACGGATCCATGGCTGCGGGCATTCGGAGGTGAGTAAACCAGACGGCCCGCGGCCATGGACGCTACACTATGAGGCGGGCTTTCTAATGGACAACTGGGCGTGTTTTCTCTTATTTCCAACTGGGCGTGTATTGTGTTTGTAACATCTGGGCGTGTTTACTTGTTTTACTAGCTGGGCGTTGTGAATAGAAGTGTATGATGCTGACATATGATGCTGACAAACACTTCTATTCACAACGCCCAGCTAGTAAAACAAGTAAACCCGCCCAGATGTTACAAACACAATACACGCCCAGTTGTAAATAAGAGAAAACACACCCAGTTGTCCATTAGAAAGGCTCATTTGCATAAATATAAAATTGCTCATAACTTGGCCAAAAATGATCGTTTTAAAAAAAAAAAAAAAATGTTACTGTTATCTACATTGCAGCGCCGATCACATGCAATAGGAGATAGGAATTTTATAATCTGGTGACAGAGCCTCTTTAAAGACAAGATCTTCATGCAATCGTCTAGCTTAAAGGGGTTTTTCCTAATTTTATATTGATGTCCTATCTTTAGTATAGGCAAGGAACATGTGATTGGTGGTGGTCCCACTCCCAAGACTACAACTGATAAGCAGAATAAAAGGTAAAAAATCGAGCGCAACACTTCCTTCACTGCAGTAACCATAAAATAGCCCGCGTCTTTATGTGGCTATTTCTGGTACTGCAGCTGGGCCCCATTCATTGGAATAGACTGAGCTGCAGTACCAGACACGGCCACACACATATATATAGACGTTGTTGTGTCTGGTACTGCAGTGAAGTTGCAGTGAGCACCCTCTTGTTCTGCAGATAGGTGGGGGTCCTGGGGGTTGGATAGGCCAGCAATGTATAATCGCTACAATACATATTATACAAAAACATTGCATATAAAATGCTCCATAGCTCATAATGATCACATAGACTTTCGACTTCATTATTTTATCAATGACCCAATATGTTTAAAAATGTCTCATGAATGTCCTACATTGTGGTCTGTTATAAGAGTCAAAGATATGGGATGAGAGGCTTTTACATGTCAACAGTTCAGAAAAAAAAAAAGTTCAAAAGTTGAAAGCAATGCACTCAGTATGTCTGACTTCCACATAAGCTATTTTACAAGTTCAGCATTTAGTCATATTACGGATGTGCAGATAGTTCAGGTTGAGCCTGTTATGATCATTTATTTGTTAAGAGCCATATGCATTTTGTGCAGCAGGATGAATTACAGATAGACATTACAGACATTCCTCTTTCTTACAAAACATCCCTTATATTTACAGACTGAAAGAAGACAATGCTGTAGAACCTGGCGATATAAGAAGCCAAAAAAAACACGGGAAGCCAATCCAATGATGAGTGGACTATAAAAACTGGAATGGAATATAACACTGGGTCTGTGGTACGGGTCTGAGATGAAGTAAGGCTTTATTTCCCCTTGGGCAAACATTCAGTTTGGTGGCCTTCACCCATATAGAAATTCTTGTACGCTGGAAACACATTTTGGGGTAGACTAAGAAACAAAAAGGTTCACCTTTAGAATGCAGCATTCCAAAAGGTGAAATTGGCAATGTTCATAAATTCCCAAAAAACAACCCCGGTCATGAAAGGCAGTCATTATTACCATGTATAGGTGCACATTGGCAGAGAACAGTATTGGTTTGGGTTATTTGGACTTCTTGGCAAATAAATGGGTTGTATTAAAAATTTTGATTATACAGCTGCTCTGTATACAGGATACAAAGCAGCTGTATCTCAAAAAGTAAAAATATTTTTTAATAAAAAGTATTTAGAAAGTTACACAAAACATATATATATCTATATATATATATATATATATATATCTATATATATATATATATATATATATATATATCTCTATATATATATATATATATATATATATATATATATATATCTCTCTCTTTCTCTATATATATGTAAAACAATTTCAAATGTGTACATGGCTTTTACTTAATATAGTGATAGCATGATTTTTGCATTTGCCTATAGTTTTTGCCCTTTTTACATTTTTGAAGCTTTAGTAGCCACTGCCTGACACTGTTGCCCAGTTTGGCCCTGGGTTGATGTTCTAGGGTTAAACTTGGGCAAAATAAGGTAAAAACTTGCAATAGTAGCCTAACTGCTGCTAAAAGTTTATATTCACTGTAGTTATTTTACTGCCATATGGCCGACTTCTATTGATATCCAAAAATGACTTGGATATATTACATCAATAAATCACATAAATTAGTCACATTAGATAGTCACAGCTTAGGCGATATATTACCAGACTGAATTCACCCTAACAACCACACATGGCCAAGATAAACCATTGCCCCAATGCCCCAAAATTTATTTTAAATGTGACTATTTTATGTTATTATTTATTGATGTATTATATTGTGATTTTCCCTATTATGTTGGGAACTCATTCCCACATTTTTATATATACGTTTTCAGTCAGAACATCTCCAAAACGGCAGGTCTTGTAGGGTTTTCCCGGTATGCAGTGTTTAGTACCTACCAAAATTGGTCCAAGGAAGGACAACCGGTGAACAAGTGACAGGGTTAAGGGCGCCCAAAACTCATCGATGCGTTTGAAATTGAAGGCTAGACCGTCTAGTCTGATCACACAGAAGAGCTACTGTAGCACAAATTGCTGAAAAAGTTAATGTTGGCTGATAGAAAGTCGTCAGCACAGTGTATTACAGTTTGCTGCTTTAGGGCTGTGTAACCGCTGACCCCTGCCTACCGCCAAAAGTGCCTACAATGGGCATGGTGAGCATCAGAACTAGACTATGGGGTAATGGAAGAAGTGGCCTGCTCTCAGGAATTGGAGAAGAAAGCAAAAAACGCACGACGCCACATAGTGCAGATCACCAAAAGGAAGGTCAATTGAGCTCACCTCTTGGCGTTGTGCTAGCACATGCACGATGCTGCTGTAGACATAATAAACTAGGTATCATTAGACCGCTGCAGCCAGGTCCCATCCGGTATGGGAGGTGGTTACCGCTGTAAAGTATTTGCAGGAAGAAAAAATTGGTGGACCGTAAACGGCGCTGTTGGTAATAAAGGTGGAAGCCGTTCCAGTGTTTTGGAATACAAAAATAAATAATTTATTGTAAAAGACAATCATGTGCATCACTTGCATGGCGAAGATATGGCACCAGGATGCACTATGTGAAGAAGACAAGCCAGCGGAGGCAGGGTGATGCTCTGGGAAATGTTCTGCTGGTAAACCTTGGGTCCTGACATTCATGTGGATGTTACTTTGAGCCGTACCACCTAACTTAAAGGGAACCTGTCACCAGCATTTCACCTATTGAACTTTACTTATCCCTCACTGGCCGCTGCTATCAAAAGTTCATTGCCGTTATCCCCTCTCCTAAACTCCTCCTCCGACTGTGAATAACGGTCTGCAAACATTTCGCGCCTTTTATCGTAATAATCCGGTGTCCCTTTGTGCGCACACACCAGAAGAGGACAGCAATGAGCAAGCGCAGGATTTTGTGTGCTGGGGGAAGGCGAGGAGCTGTCAATCAAAAGTACAGAAGCGGGGTAAACTCGGAAAGACTTGAGGAATGAAGATTTGACTCTTTTCAAATGAAGGTATGACTCTTTTCTGCTCATTAGCATACAGTGTGGGAACACTAAAGAACTGAATACTAAAGCTACAGAGCCGACTAAGAAGACAATTATAGGTTTTATAGAAATTAATTTTCACCCACTACCACCTGGTATTGCTGGTTTAATAGGTGAAATGCTGGTGACAGGTTCCCTTTAACACGGTTGCTGAGCAAGTACACGTCTTCATGGTAACGATATTTCCTAATAGCAATGGCCTCTTTCAGTAGAATAATCCACCCTGCCACACTGCAGAAATCATTTAGGATTGGTTTGAAGAACATGACAAATAGTTTCAAGGCGTTGACTTGGCCTCCAAATTCCCCAGATCTCAATCCGATTGAGTTTCTATGGGATGTGCTGGAAAACCTGTCCGATCCATGGAGACCACACCTCACAACTTACAGGACTCAAAGGATCTGCTGCTCACGTCTTGGTGTCAGATACAGTACCACAGGACGCCTTTTATAGGCCTTGTGGAATCCATGCCTCAATGGGTCAGATCTTTTTGTGCGCCATTAGGGCAACATATACAATATTACGCAGGTTTTTTTTTTATGTTATAGTTGATCGGTGTGTATATAAAAATTTGTTGGTATATTTTTGGTATGTGGTTACTATTAGAGTTTTTACATTGTAGGTTTTCTTTGTTTCCTTTGTGACACATCCCCATGAAGTGACAATGATGTTGAGGGACCACTTTTGTATGTTTTAGTAGTCACTTTGTAGCCTTGGTCGAAAAATCAATAGTCCAATAAAAGTAATCAGTTTAGAAGTCATTTCCAGTTAATTCTAAAGGACTGAAAAAAAATAGACCTTGACTTAGAAATGTTTTACAGTAGAACGGTAGTGAAGAAAAATGAGTGAATGTATTAACCCTCTTTCACTGGCAACATAAAGAGAATTCAAAGGCTTTGTTTTTGGAAACATTGAAAGGCTGAATTGAAACCTTGTGGCTCGTGAGGCAACAGAAAATTATTTCTCTTTTGCCATAGACCCAAAACAAACATTTTTACAATAATTTTCCAGTATCAAAGTAATATTTTTTTTCACGCAAGACAGATGAATACTTTACACCCATGAAATAACTTTTCCGTGCCAAGCATGTGCAATATATATATTTTAACACCTTTGATAATAATTTAACAGTGCATGTCTCTAGCAGTTTTCTCAGCTTTCATTCAAAAACATTGTCACGTCGATGCTACTATTTTGCTTTCATATTGTTACCAATCCGTGTTTAATTCTCTTTGCCAGCTTGACATTTTAACCTTCTTCATACATTCGTCCCTTAGTCGACTTTATTAAGAAATTAGTCTTTTAAGTTCTCAGAAAGAGCTAAAAACTCCCCAAAAAATACAGTAACACAATATGAAGGGGAAACCGATACGATCTTTTGAAAAGCGAAATAAAAAAAAAAAATTAAATACTGGTCACCCAGAAGACATCTGCTAGATACAAAAATAAATAAAATATACTGGAAAAGAATCAGATAGCTCATAAACGCCGACCTTCTATGGAGAAGAATTTGGTTTCTTCACATTTTTGCTGTCACTCCGGCTGAAGAAGAACTATCATTTTAACCAAGGTTTGGTTACCGCATCTGGAACGAATTGTGGAAGGGAAGAGGAGAGAGAGAGAGTGAGAGGGAGATGGCTTACAGAAAGAAACATAACCTTAAAATAATTATTCCTTAAATCATTAATACAATGAATATGCCATGTGGACGGATCAAAAGTGAAATACGGCCCAGCTAGCAATTAAACCCCTGTTGTACATCAGTGTGTTTTCTCAGCTCATTCGTAAGTCCTGCCAGCTTACATCAATTTTTTTTCCTGCCTGTGTAAACCATTCAGCACTTTTCTCTCCGAGCTACTTTCTGCAGGACTTGTCTGTTTTGTAATGGAAAGGAACATTTATGGTTGATTTTTTTTTTTTTTTTTGTCGAATGGAAACCTCGACCCACTAGGCAAATTAAAAAAAAAATTGCTACAAAAATATATAGTTAGGGAGAAATTGCTCATTTATTTTTGTTATGATTACCAATTGCCTGTTCAGCATTTTGGGGCAATTTCAGTTAAAACAGGTAAAAGTTAAAGTATAAGGTAATGACTTTCAATATTAACGGTTCAATGCTGCACAGGTTAAACCCGCCAGAACCATAGGCCTTAAGAGTAATTGATTGATGACTTAAAAGGTTGAGCTTTATAAGTATTTTATGTTTTCTTTTTTTTTTTTTCAACCTTAAACACTCTTATTTTACAAGATGATGGGTGGTATATACGTTTCAAAAAGCACTTTACCTCACAGCTTGCTGAAGTTTTTAATGGACCAACACAGATGTTTTTCTTCATTGCTTAACTCGCAGGAAAACAATGTAGCAAAAACAGACACGATTTTGCAAAGGGAATAAGTCTACATTTTGTTATGAGCTACATACGGGTTTGATGTTAATGTTCATAAATAGATAGTTTCCCAGGTTCTGGTGAAAAGACTGGAGTTCTCGCATTTGTAACAGGTACATGAACCCAAGAGAAGAAGAAAGGGCTTGAGGTGCCCACTAGAACTTACCTGGACATTCAACATCAGGTGTATTTGCTTTGAAAAAAAATTGGTGTTCAACATGAGCACCATATGTATGACGGCCCCTGCCACCTTTACTGACACAATCAACTTTTTTGTTTGTGTTGGTAAAAAGGGGGTGTTTTCTTCCAATCATACTAGTTTGACTGATTTACTTAAGGTTTCCTTTTCTTTTTGAAAAATTGACTGTGAGCAATGCTAGATCAGACCAGTTGTTGAGTAATGAGGTCTATATTCCCCAATATGTGTCCTTGACATTGGAGGAAGCTCTCATTACACTGCTTCAAGGAATAGGTGTGTACGTGGGGGGGCACCCATTATGGTAGCAGGTTTAGCCATCCAGGACAGAGGGGACTGGTGTTTTTTCTCACCTTTCCATGACTTTTGGATCAATTCCCCACTCCTAGTGGGTTGGGTTGACCGGGTATACTTGGAGAAGCAAGTCTGCAAAGGTTCTCGCCGTTTAATAGCAATTAGGTGGGATCAACCAGGACTGGGCACCATCACTCCAAGTGCCCCATAGTAGTCTCACTGGCTGCCTGTAGGGTACATATGCCCTTCTTCTTTCAAGACTAGCTCAGCTAGTACCCCAGTCTTTATAATTGACCATTGCTAGGAGAACAGTACGTGACCATTATGCAGATGCAAATATCATGCATTATGGAAGAGTTTTATCAATAGTGTTGTGGAATGCCTGCATGAACCAGTCTAAAAAAAATAATGGCCCAAACTAAGGCAAATCTGTCAAATTTGCCATGTGGCATAATATATTTGACACAATTTACTAAGCATGTTAAATATTTTGTCTACCTTAGGATACCTTTTAATTGGAGTACATATACACCAATAGTTTGTGACAATAAATGGCTCTTTATTTATAACAATTGGCGCATGTTATGACTCTTCTTAACCCCGCCCCTTTTTCTAGCCCAGTGCTTCTCAAACTCTCGCACCAGGGAGGTGCCGCCTAGTTTTTTAAGAGTCGTAGCTGAGGAGGAGGTTTTCACAGAAGTGATAATAATCTGCAGTATTTTCTCTGGTGGCATCAATCTCGGGTTTGCATCATAATGACACTTTTTGGGCTTTTTTTTAATGTTATAGTAGGTTCAGGAGACAAATGAAAGGTAAATTGAGCAATATTTTTTATTTTGCCATGGACTTTAATCATGGGTGGTAAGGCCCCAACAGAAAAAGATTGGGAAGCTGTGTTCTAGACAGAGTTGAGAACTAGGCTGAGGCATAAAAAGTGTCTAAAACACATAATAAATTAGCTGCACACCGTATATTCCACTTTTTTTTATGCAATTTAGCGCTAGAATTGTGGCTTAGTATGTGTTTTTTTTTTTTTTTTTTTAAACTAGAGAATAAACAGGTAGTTTTTGGTCTGCACCTGCCTGTTCACCATATTCCACTTCTACTCTTGCTGGCAGGGGTGTAGTTATAGGGGATGCCGAATCAGCAATCACACCCGGGCCCTGGTATCTGAGTGGGCCCAAAGGTCTCTCTACCTAGTGAGAAGACACCAGTTTTATAAATGGCCCATGGTAGGTGGTGGACCCTGTTACAGATTTTGCATTGAAGCGCAGAAGCTTCAGTTACGCCTCTGCTGGCTAAGACAACGGCTACCCTCATTCTACCGGCTTAAACCTTAAACTTCAGAAAACTTTAAACATGTCATAGTGACATGTCAGAAGTTTTGATCGGTGGGGGTCCAAGTACTGAGTCCCCCACCGATCTCTAAAACGAAGCAGCAAAAGCACTCGGGTGAGCGCTGTGCTGCTTCGTTGCTGATCGACTTTCCTCGAAGCTGTGTATGGACTCATATAGACTTTCTATTGAGCCCGTACACCACTTGCTCGGCTTTCTGAGGAAAGCTGATAAAAAACTAAGTGTCACAGCACTCACCCGAGCATTTCTGCCACTTAGTTTTAGTGATTGATGGGGGTCTCAGTGCTCGGGCCCCCACCGATTAGTTACTCTTTAGTTTTGGCTTGCATATTTAACCAGTAAGATCCATGTTTGGATTGTCCACACACATTCACCATCGGGTTCAACCATTTATATTTACACACACAGTTTATCCTGAGGAAAGCAGAACCCCCCATTAAACAGAATAGAACAATTTGTCATAAAAAAAAAATCTTGGCCCCCTACTGGTAATTGGACACAAACACTTGGAAAACTAGTAACCCTGTACATTGTGCTTCTCCAGGAAGATATCTAACCCTTTCTTAAGTCTATCTTCACTTACAGCCATGATCAATTCCTGCGGGAGCAGTTTCCATAACTTTACAGTTCAGACACTAAAGGAACACTTTTGCTTTTTGGAGATTAGATTTCTTTCACCCACAAGGATTGACCTTGTGCTCCATATGGGGTCAACTAATAAGTTGTCGCATTGGTTTTGATAGGGACCATTTATATATTTATTTAAAGATATCATATCACCACTCAGCCTTCTCTTCTCCAGGATAAATACATTTTGTTTGACAACCTTTCGTTATGTGATCTTGCATATCCATGCAAATTAATAATACCTATGGGGGAGGGGGTGTCGGGGCTAACAGACGTCCCTGTGACTGCTTCTGGGTGATCTAAGAAGCCCCTATTAAGTCATCAACAGATTCTTTAAAAAATGTTTATCAGCCGATGGTTTTATGCTTTAATCTATATATTTTGATCACAATGGAGGAGCTTTTGGGTGAGTTGAAGGGTTGTCTGTAACTTGTGGGGAGAAACTGGCAGCAATTACATAAACTTACCAATATTTGAGTCCCAAATTGCAAAACATTTATAGCCCTGCCCCAAGTTCCACATGGGAAAGCTCTACAAACGCCCATGAATTCCACTTTTGTAAAACAAAGCAGCATAAAATCCTCCCCGTTTTGCTGTCCAGGACTGTCCTCTGAAAATCTGAACTTTTGCACGCAAAAAAAGCCACAATAGGGGACATGATGCATTACATGGTGGCCAATGAAATCAATGTAATGGGTCCTCCACGGAGAGAGAAAGAACTCTCCAATACCAGTCCTGGATGATAGACTATGATAGACTGCCTTCTATTTACTTAAAGGGTAACTAAATTTTTGAAAAACTTTTGACATGTCATAGTGACATGTCAGAAGTTTTAATTGGTGGGGGTCCGAGCATTGATACCCCCACTGATCGCTAAAACAAAGCAGCAGAACTGCTCGGGTGCGCGCTGTGCCACTTCTTTTCTGATCGGCTTTCCTCGGAAAAACGAGCGAGGAGTACAGAGCCTGTACACCGCTCCAAGGAAATCCGATCAGAGCACAGATCTCACCCGAGCGCTTCTGCTGATTCGCTTTAGCGATTGGTGGGGGTCTCAGTGCTCGGACCCTCACCAATACAAACTTCTGACATGTCACTATAACATGTCAAAGTTTTTCAAAAGTTTTTTAGTTGCACTTTAAAATACCCTAAATGGGTATTTAAAATTGGGTTTTCTAAACTAGATAACCCCTCTAAAAGGATTGTCCGGAATTACTTATTTTTTATTTTTTTTGGCAATAAATGCCCATTTTGCTAGAAATAAAATAGGTTTGTAATTGAGCTTCATTTAAAAAAACAAAAAGATGCCTCCTTTTTTTTTTCTTTACACCCCCACCTTGGTTGGCTGTGACCGCATGTAAAGATTTTGACCACGGCTCAGCCTGTACATGGCTCCCTTCTCCTCCGACTATACAATGGCCACGAGGTCTATTGCCTTTTAGTGACTTGGTGCCGAGTCACGTGGCTGCTATATGAAGGGAGAGGAGGGGGGAACATATAGGGGCTAAATATTTAAACATTGCGGCCACAGTCAGGGGGGTGATGTAAAAAGTCATAAAGATCAATCAAAAGCTTCTTTGATTTCATGTAAAATGGCCACTTATGGCCAAGGCAAAAAAAAGTAATCCCAGTGATCTGCTGCCAGCAAATCTCTGTGAGATACAAACTGAGTTTAGTGATCATTTTAAGACAAAAATAAAACTATAAGGAGCAGGAGATGATTGAATTAGATGCCCCAAACCCAGTGAACTCCACCTAGAAAACAAATATGTGTAATGTGCAGGTATAAACAAAAAATTTCAGGGAAAAAATGTAATGTTTAGACTCCTCAGGTTCTCTTGATGACTTGACAGTGACAGACTTGGTAGTTGGGAATGTAATCGTCAGATAATGATTCTTAATTAAGGCTCGTGACATAACAATGTGTGCTTGATTACCGCAGTAACGCTACTCATTCCCTTTTGTTTAGAACTCTGGAATGCAAAAAAAAGATACAATGTAATTTACAGCATAAATATTGAAATTCTGCGAGTAAAACTGCCTTGGGTCATCATCATTTTCAATTGTTTATCACCAATAGCGCAACATGAAATACTACAGTGTCACTTTAACTGGTAACAAGTGATTGTGGCCATTAAGCATGTGGTAGCCATGTGTGTAGAATCATTTATAACCTGCCCCATGTGGTGAATGTCACACAACGTGCCACATGTGAGGAGAAAGCCAATGCTTCTGCTAACATATCAAATCAAGATTCAATAAACATATAGTTACACATCTATCTATCTATCTATCTATCTATCTATCTATCTATCTATCTATCTATCTATCTATCTATGCATATCTAGTACACAAGAAAATAGCGACAGCACTCTGCGAACACCAAAGGCGCCTAAACACTATAAATAAATAAATAAATAAATATGCATTACTGCTGAATCTACTTACAATACAATAGTGAGGTTCTTAGCGCACATTTTGATCAGATTGTGTGAGCCCGCCTACCACGACAAGGTGACCTCTATACGCTGCACATACACCCAGAACTGGGACTAAGCCTACATATACATATATTGTACATATCTATCTATCTATCTATCTATCTATCTATCTATCTATCTATCTATCTATCTATCTATCTATCTATCTATCTATCTGACCACTCACAAAAAAAGCAGCCTCATGTCCTATCTTGGAGAGGTTTTTGCATCTAAACCTACATTAAAAAGGGGGGCAGAAAACAAGTGTACTGTTTCTTTAAAGCGGACTTTAAAGGGCTTGTCCACGTTCTGAAAACTGATGACCACCAGATAGTTCATCAACATATGATCAGTACGTGTCAGACACCCGGACCCCAAACCGATTTGCCACTCCGGCTGCCTCCGGGCGCCAGACGATGTTGACAGAAGCAGTTGGCTCTGGTCAAAGAATAGAGGCCGAGCTGCAGTACTGCTGAACAGACGCCATGCAGTGGTCGGGGCCATCTGCTTCCGGCTCCAACTACTGCATCCCGTTCCAAACATCGGATGCATGGAGGCAGCCAGAGTTGCAGATCAGTGTGGGGTCCGGATGTCGGATACGCACCGATCATATACTGATGCATGGATAGATCATCAGTTTTCAGGAAGTGGACAACTCTTTTAACATGTTTTTTTGCAATTGCTTAATTAAAAAGAAACACCTACCAAAAAAAATGTGCAAAGAAAAAAGCCTAAAAATATAGTGTAGCACGGTTTAGGGGAGTCTGCACACTGCGTTTTTTTGGGGCTGTTTTTGGTTAAAAAAAAAATGTGTGAAAAAACCTGCTTCAAACAAAAAAAAATTGTCTGCCTCCAATTGATTTCAATGAAGGTTCAGAGGCAGAAACCGCTCCAAGATAGGGTATGACACTTTTTTTTCCACAATCAGACAAAATCCACCATGCAATAAATAGACTGATGTATTTAGAAAGATGATCAAAGTTGGAGTTATTTAGTTTAGAAAAAATACAGCTGAAAGGTGTCCTAATAACTATGTATAAATATATCAAAGGTCAATATAGAGATCTCTCTCATGATGTATTTATACCCAGGACTGTAAGTATCACTAGGGGGCATCCTCTACATCTAGAGGAAAGAAGGTTTCTACACAAACATAGAAGGGGATTCTTTACTGTAAGAGCAGTGAGAGTATGGAACTTTGTCATGATTATTCAGTAAAAGAGTTTAAAAGGGGCCTGGATGCCTTTCTTGGGTGTAATAATATTACAAATTATGTTTAATTAGATTAAAGAAGATTGGTTCTTGATCCAGTGATTTATTCTGATTGCCAATTTTGGAAGGAATTTTTTCTCTAAGATGAGGAAAATTGTCTTCTGTCTTATGGGGAATTTGCCTTCCTCTGGATCAACACATCTTTATTTTTTTCAATCTTACAGACTAGGTTACTAAAAGTAAATTCCAGGCTATTATTAAACTCAATTATGAATCTGTCTGCAGTAAATTCCTAAGCTCCCCCTAGTGGTGGCTGAAGGCAGGATTTTAGCATTTAACTCTATAGCTGTTTAAAGCAGAAGATTTGGTGGTCTGTATCAGGAAAATGGAGTTCTGACCCCTATGAAGATACATTATGATATTAGTCAGCACAGAATTGTGGCCCTAACAACAAAATTATGTTAAAACGACTAGTCTCCCTATAAATTGGTGATATTAAAAAAATTCAATGAGCTGGAACTGTTTTTATTCTCATGTTGACAAATGACCCAAACAGTTAAACTTTTCAGAGAGGTACCTGATCCAGTCCTTATATTTCTATCATTTATGTTCACACTGAAGAGACTAACCTACCTGAAGATGCAAGAGGCCATTAAGTAACACTTTAAGTGACAGTGATGTTTTGCAGACAATACTTTCATATCTTCAAACCAAGAGGTTTTGTGCTCTTTTCAATAGTAGCTCTTAGAAATGTCACCTTCCGTCTTCTAGTTTTATGATAGAGTACACAGTTACATGCCTACAATAGAATTTAAGAGCTACATTAATGCTTGCCGCATACTGGTGAGTTTACAAGACTGTCCATGGTCATAATAAAAAAATATATATATATAGACGTGAAATCTCTTGCAAAATAAGAAAATTGCAATATTTCACAGCATTATATATATTTTTTATTTTTATGAAAACAAAATATCTTATGGACTTTATCATCAATTTTTATAGATTCTTAATATAACGCCTATATAAAACAATAGTATCTACAAACAGATGTGACCTTCCTTAGTTTGTCTCCAAATCCGACATATGTAAAAAAAAAAAAGTATACCTCCGATGGATGCCATGTGGAAAACTTCCGTCACCCATAGACTACCATGTTAAAAAAGGTATATGTTGAACCTATATGTTTGCTACTGGGTGGCGGTGACGGATGTCACCCATAGACTTTCATGTTAAAATTTTTTATATGTTTAACATATGTTTTATTTTCGTGATGGCGCGAGATTGTATTGAATGATTGCAATTCAAGAAAAGTTAAGGGTGGACACATCTATTTGCATCAGAATACATATGGTGGAATATTAAGGTTTTTTTCCTCACGGCTTTATACGGAATACATGAGAGAAATAACTGTGCCGTGCCCAATGGAACATGCCAAAAATGTGCCGTAAAAGCGCCTAATTCCCATAGTCAAAGGGAGTCCTAATTACGCGCCGAAAAAAGACGCGCCCAAAATGCGGTAAAAAATGCGTCAAAAAACACGTCAAAGACGCCTACACTTTAAAAAGCGCTTTGCAAAAACACCAGCATTTTTTACACGTTTACACGTCGGGGTTTTTAGCGCCATGTGAACAAGGCCTAACCATTATCATAATGCCCCCTATGGACAAAAATAAATGAAATAGGACATTTTGTTTTTACTGGAATTGCTTTAATATGACTATATGCTTGATGTCTTTGTATTGAGTGATTAAATGCACACTGACTTTTTCTAACCCATCACCCGCACCAATGAGTAAAATAGGTGGGAATTACACGTCTGACAAGATTAAGCAATTAAATAGAACAAGAACTATAATAGAAAATATAATACAAATCCCGGTTTTGCGTTCACTAAAATCCCCACCTGCAAAACATATGAAAACCAGGAGCAAAGGCTTGTGTGAAAGCGAATTGTGCATGAATGAAGGGATTCTGACCACCAAAGTCTTAGCTATTTAGAGCCACGCTGGTTAATTTGTATTAATTACTTCGGCATGTATTATGACTGTAAAGTTCCATGTAACTTAATGGATACAATGTTTTTTTTAATGTGAAATATAGCAGCAGCCATTGAGACTGCAATTGCTTTTATGGGTGGTCTTCTCATTTTTTTTTTCATGAAGACTGTGGTAACATGCACAGCATGGCCACATGGAGCTCTACTTGGAAGTGTGACTGTGGATGCATTGGTACATTGAGAGTCTTCTGTAGCAAAAAAAAAAACAACAACAACAGACCAGTATTTTCTTGAATGGTGCCAAATTGTACTTTGTCTGTTTCTTAAAGGATCAAGCTGTTAGCGATCACATCTAAGTTCATAACTTAGATGTGATCGATAACAGGTGGATCCTGCTGGTCAGAGACACGCAGGATCTGCTTTCACTGAATCCGTCAGTCCCGCTGACCTGACAGATTCGGGTCTCAGCGCAAGATACAGCTGCTCTGTATATAGTATACAAAGCAGCTGTATCTGAAAAAGTAAAAATAATTTTTAATAAAAAGTCATTAGAAAGTTGTACCAAACACACTGATACACAGTTTTCAAAGATGTACATAGCTTTTAAAGGACTACTCTGAACAAAATTGATTAGTTATGCCTAGTACAGATCCTTAGGAGGTGCTGCATGATACAGTAATTCAAAGAACATGCACCACCCCAAAGTGTCATGCACCACCAGGGCTACATCAAGGGGTAGGCAGACAAAGAAGGCAGAGCACCATTTATGAATTTAACCCCTTGCTGCTGCCCCTATACCGCTGGGTCACACTCCACCTCCCATACATGGGTAAGTGCACACTCTGGATTTACTTTTTTGCCATTTTTTAGGCAATAAGTACCTACTTTTCAGTCACTATAGACCCTTTCAGAGTTAGGCACTTTGCCTGTTTTTCATACAAATCATACTATGTCAATGCACCCCATGTTGGAGTTACATTGAGTCATAGTAACTGTGCATACTATCTGTGTTTTCCAATATATACAGTGACTCAATGTACACTTTTGTGATCCATTTAAGGACTATTTTTGGATTCTCTGTCTATGTTATTTTATGTATTTTATTCTTGTTTCTTAATAAAGATATTTAGTTGTTTCACACATTGATATATATGGACTCTGTTTCTCCGGTTTATCATATATTGTTAGAGTCCTTATCTCTAATTTTTCATATGGGTGGTTGAGTGTTTTTCCCACCTCTATATGCACTTGTCCTGTGAGACTCTTGTTTAATCTAAATTATATCTGGTATTACAACATCTGAGTGACATCCAAATGTGCGCCATTAAAGCTTCCACAGAAGAAGAAGTCATCCTACTTTATCAAACTCCTGAACAGCAGCTTTGTCTAGTTTTACAGCAATATGGAAGTTGTAATATATCTCAGTGTTACACGTCTTAGTCTGTTAGGACTCCAAAACCAGAGTTAGACTGGAAAACGCTGCGGAATTTCCACAACGGAACAGTGTGCGGAAATTCTGCAGCATTTACAATAGCAGCAAAGTGGATGAGATTTAGAAAATCTCATGCCCGCGCTGCGGAAATGAAACGCAGCGTGAACGTTAATAAATTGACCTGCGGTGCGGAATTTAATTCAGCAGCATGTCAATTTATGCTGCGTTCTAGTTGATTTTCCGTTGCAGAGTTTCCCCATTGAATTCAAAGCGGATACAAATCCCACAACAGAAAGCCAAGTGTTGCGACTTTTGCGGCGTATTCACAGCGATTACTCCACAAAAATCGTAAACTACGGAAAAAAAATCATGCTCACCCAGAACGGTCTCCTTCTTCCTGCAGTCCGGCCTCCTGGAATGACGTTACATCCCATGTGACCACTGCAGCCAATCACAGGCTGCAGTGGTCACATGGCCTGCAACGTCATCATAGGACTACGCGCAGAGAAGAACGAGGGGGTAAGTATTAACGGCTTTCTTCCACAGCGGAAATTCCGCTCAAAAACCGCACCACAACGTGTTGCGATTTTTTGGACAGAATGTACTTCAGGTTCCAGGTCGGACACGCTTCGTGATTTTTATGCAGTGTATACGACCCGTGGGAACCAGCCTTAAGAGACATTTAAAGGGGTTATTTCTCTTTAGACACTCCCATTTTCTTAAAAGGTCTCCCAAAATTAGCTAATCACAGGGTTACCCTTCTGTAATCATCTGTAATCTTCACAGGAAACTAGCAGAAAGAGTTTCAATTTCCCTGCAGTGCCGCCACAGGTTAAATGAAGCATTACATGGTGGCCATTGAAATCAATGGAATGTCTGTGTAATGTGTGGTCATGCGGGGTCATCCAGATACACTCTCTGGATAATTAGTGGAGGTCCCTAATGACAGATTCCCCTCAATTAATTCAGAATGGCCTAATAGGGTATTCTAAAATGTGGCTTCTAAACTAGACAACCCCTTTAAAAAGAATAACTCAAGGATTTTAATACTAGGGCTACATGACATTTTGGCTGTGCGATTCCTAGTCTAGTATCAAAGTCGAACATGCGACTTTGGAGAAACTTTCCTGTGACTTGGTCAAGTCCCCCAATTTCTTTTTTTTTTATGGTATTGGTAAGTCGTGCTGCAAAAAAGCCACACGTCTCTCATTGGAATAAATGAGATATTACTGTTGTTGTTATTACGGTCAGTTGCAACTTTGCTATCGGAAGCACAAAGTTGGATAAATTGAGTGTCTCAATGGTTTTCTATGGAAGCTTATACTGCTGCATGACCAAAGTCGCCCCGTAGTCCTAGCCTAATGGTGTCATTTTTTTTTCTCGTAGGAATTAAGTGATTTTCAATGCTTTGCCCTGGCATAAATACATACAACACGTTTCAGGTCACCATTTCTCTGAAGACTAAGAGAAAACCTCTTGTATGTTTTTATAAGTAGACATAACACTAAGATGAAAAGGAGTAAGAGCCGCACATGCTAGAAAGCCAAGCTTATATATAACACATTCCTAGACATGGTGTGTTTGAGATAAGTGACAGGCCTTTCAGTTTTTTCCTCTGTTTAGACATTAATGCGTTGAGTGAAAATGTCAGATTTTCAATTAAACAAAACACTGAACTGGCCGACACACAGCGAAGAATTTAAACAAGTATTAATTATTCGTCTTCTTTCCTTGACATTTTCTGAAAGTTAATAAACCGAGGCAGATTTCTGGTGACATCATATCAAGTTTAGCATAATCCGCTACAGACTTTCTATTTCATAAATGTGCCAACGTCAGGTCGCCAACCTGATTGTAAGCCAAGCTTTCACCTAGTCGGTATGAGTGCGGGTGATGTACAGGGGCCCTTACTAAGCATTCAAGTTCTTAATTTATGGTTTGTTGACTTAAACAACACAAGCTATGGAGGACGGAGCGATCTTCTCACTATGATTTATTAGGACAAATACCAACTGTTATTGTTCCGGAAAGACGCATTAGGTTGATGATCATTACTTAACTCGTTGCCTGTCCAATCTATTAATGAGGTGTCAAGCAAGTAAAACTCAATTAGTCAATGTAACAGTAACGTTAGGGGCATAGCTATGGGGGGTGCAGAGGTAGCAGCCGCACCTGGACCCTAGTGCCTTTTACACGGGGCCCTTTAATGATCGTTCATCAGCTGATTGTATCGTTTATGCAGCAAGAAATATTATCGTAGTCGTCAGCACATCTCCTATATGTGTAAACCGGGAGAAGTGCTGCCGACAAGATGGAAATGTATGGGAACAAGCGATCGGAGTAATGATCGCTCGTGCCCATACATTACTGATCATTACTCCTTTTGAAAGAAGCAATTGAGCGCCGATCAGCGAGCTGCCTCATTGATCGGCGCTCGTTTTCACGGCCGGGTAACAGGACCTTTAGGAGGCCCAAAAGCCCCATATAAAAAAAGATCCCAGTATTATAAATAGCACATAGCAGGTGGAGGGTCATGCTACAAATTTGCAATGGAGTCCATGTTATGCCTTTGAGTAATGTAAAAGTACCTTCTATTTGACAGCATTCAAAATAATAATTGGAAACAATGATTTAAAAAAAATCTTAATATAATATTTGGAACCTAATCTAAGAAATACTATACATTTATGTAAATTGCCTTAAATTTATAAAAAGTTTTCAAGGACATATAGGCTGAGTTGCGCTTAGTAATTCTAGAAATGATCAAAACTGGAAAATCTCAAAGAGGTTGTCTCATACATGGCCTATTAGAGCATATAGATGTCATAGAGGGAAGTCCTACACTCGGGACCCCCTTTTATTAGGCAGAGTGATTCTTACAAGGAGCAGTTCTCACACTAGCAGACCCTGCCCGACCATGTGTTACATGGTCACCTATTTATCTGAAGGGCCAGTATATAAAACTAGCCACAACTTCCCCAGTGATATCTGCTGATCATTGGGAGTTTCCGATGCCAGACCAGTGACGATCGATTGATCGCCGAGCTTGCTTCAATTGAAAAACATTTTTTTTTTTTAGATAACCTCTTTAATCGCTTTCGATCCAATCAAGATTATTGCTATGGTTGTATTGTGTAAATTGGGAATGGAAAATAAATCACAATTATAAGAAATAACAGAGATATAAGGATGGGACTTTCACAGGACATGGGCCAGGTTGGTAACAAACCACGCTGAGATATTTAGATGGAGGGTTAGGGCAGCAAACTAAATGTTTGTCCAAGTAAAGGACAGCCTAGCTATGAATCTAGATAAGCTTCAATTATACCAAGAATAAATCCATAGTAAGATCCATTAGAAGTAGCTAGGCTTCTTGTTGATGGTTTCCACACAAGTTTTTTTGTTTTTACAATAGAGCAAAAACAAACTAAAAGCAGGTAAAAGGTCATGTAAATAAATCACAAAGATGCTAGAATGTACATACCATAGAGCCACCTTGAATACTTCCTATGATATGTCTCCATCTTCACATATACTTTATATCTACCATTCCAGCAAAGAAAACGATGTTGTCACTGGGAGGCACCATGCATTTATGTATGTATTAAATAAATGTGTATCTTACAACCGAAATACAAGTAAAGTCCTTACATGTGAAAATGCTGGAGGTCACTCAGTTTATGGTCAGATGTTGCAAAGTCCCTACTTGACAATAATGATCTCTAACATATATTAAGATGCAGTGTTCAAAAAAGGATTAAAAATGAATTAGCGAATGGCTCTTATCAAAATGTTGGGCGTTTTCAATGGCGCTGGTCTGTATTGTCTGCTCTCTTTTTTGTTGTTTCCAAATAAATAACCCTTCTCTGCTCGGCCTTAGAGAGTGTTCTTCAAGCCAAGACCAATTTTTATAGCTAATACACAGCTGCTATAGGTGGTCTGATACATCAAACACAAAAGTAGGTTCTATAGGCAAGATTGATCCATTACGGACCTCATTTGCCTTTCAGAATAATGTTTGGGACCCGGTTCTCAGGCACTTACAATTTTAGTACTTGAACTCCACCGAAGGGACCATCACTTGACTGACATTTCCACCTCTAGTGTCTATACCAACCTCTGTGTTTCCACCAAACCTATTGTAGCCAGACATTGTACCTTTATAAAGCAAAGTGTTGGGAGAAGCTTTGTATTGTTGAAGGACTCTGCAATTACTGGCATCATTGCATACCATCCCATCTAGAAAGCCCAGTTCTTCTCCTTATCATAAGAGCCCATTCAGGGAGAAATTATACCAGACTTCAACTAGGGTGAAAGAGACCTTGTGTTTCCATACGAATGGATTGCTGTAGCCACAAAAGGTGAGAACCGCAATGGAAGCCTCTTCTGCTGCCATTGTAAACCGCTTCGACCAACCAGCAGACACCTATTGAAATGAGGTGGTCGTATTTCTTGCAAACAAACAAGTTCAATAATGTAGTGGTCAACAGAGTTACCCTATCGTCCGTGAACTTTTGTTGCAGGAAAAAAGCCCTAAAATAACCACTTGGAGATGTTAAACCAAGGCATAGTATTTTAATATGAACGTAGAGATCTTCTATAGACTGAGTCTTCATTGCAATTATTGTCCTTAATCAGATCGCTCGAGTGCCGTGCAAATTAGTCCCAGCGAAGATTTTTTTCTGATCATAAAAAATAATTCATGAATATTTATTCTCATCCAATAGATCATGACGAGCGTTCCCATAGCAATATATAGAAAGGAAACATGATATAGTTTATAGATTTTCCTACCAGAAAACAATTTGTGATGGTGATTTAATGACTTGTGCTCATAGGTGTTTACAAAGTGGAAATAGAAATATAATTTTTTATGTACTTTTATGTTTTTTTTGTATTTTTTATATATAAATTTTAAAAAAATAACTTTAATGGATTCTGGGAGCGAACATAGAGATCTATTTAAGAGTGAATTCTTTGAATAATGAACCTTGTATGGGGAGAGAGAAGCACCTGCCGCTCCGCTGTCCATTGAGGCGAGTGTGAATTGTGTTCATAAATATGCTATTATTAATAAAGCCATAAATCCATTAAGGAAGTGATTTGACTTTCCTTATGACCTTGCAGCAGCCAAGGATGTCTTGTATATAACATAGTGTATTCTTATACAATGCAGAACACATTTACAATCAGTGCCTGATAACTGACCAGAATACTGAGTCTCGGCACACACAATACTGGCTGCGGGTAGAGTCTATTATACTGCAATGTCTAATGCAAAAAGTAAAAAATCAGCTATAAAGTAATTATAGATAAATAAATATAGAATATAACAAAAATATAAAGCATAAAATTATAACAACTCTTTCTAAATATTATTAATATTGATAATAATATAATAATAATAATATTAATAATAATAATAATAATAACAGTAACAATAATAAAATACTATAACTTTCCAAACTAAATTAATGGAGTAGGTTCTACAAAGTCCTATGCAGAAGCACATAGACCATACCCACACACACACACACACACACACACACACACACACACACACACACACACACACACACACACACACACACATATATATTTACTTGCTCTGCATCTCCTGTTGTTACTGAATATAGGTACCTAGGAGACAGAGCCTCCTTTTCCTCCTTTTATAGGGGGAGCAGCAAGGACGTGAGAAGGGTTACAGAGATATTTTATGAAATAATGCATCTCGATAAGTTATGCACCATTTGAAGTTACTATTGTAACTGCAGTAAACATTTAATATTATATATAAATACTATATTGTATCATAAAAGTCAGACGATAATATGTTGCAAAGATATAAAGTACCAAATTTAGACATGGAAAATCCCAAATCTTTGCAGTACAAGTGTCTGAATTATAAATGATCACCATTGAGAACCATTTTGAACTCTTATCTAAATAGGTCCAACAGATGTGATAATCAACCTCTTAATAAATCTTTAAAGCATTTTGGTTTTTTTCATACAAACCTCCAAATCTCCTGCATAGAAATAGATTTACCCCTTAATGACCAATCATGTTAATTAATTCCCGCATTAGGATCTCAGGGGTACTGCCACTGTACCGACAATATCAGCGGCAGGAATACAACACCGAACCGGCAGTTTAGGCCCTTAGATGCCGCAGTCAATAGCGAACACAGCATCTAGGGTGTTTTACAGAGGAACGGAACTCCCATCAGCGGCCCGCATAGCAATCGCGGAGCGCCTATGGGTTACCATGGCAGCTAGGGCCTAACCTAAAAAGTTGCCTGTCAGTGATACACTTTGTATTCTAAAGCATTATACAAGCGATCAAAGAATTGTTGCTTTAAGTCCGCCTAATGGGAAGAAAATAAAGGGTAATAAAAAGATTGATAATAATAAACACTACTCATAAAAAAAATATATATATTTTTTAATGGTTCAACTTAAAATATCCAAAATATACATACTAGGTACTGCCGAAATCGTAATGACCCATACAATAAAGATAATTTATTATTTATACCCCACAAAAAATGCTAATAATAATTTTTAGAACAGTCAATAAATAATGTGTACATCAAAATGGGTGGGGTACATATAGAAGCAGGTATTGTCACGTTGACCTTCCCTGTCCCTATTTAGTGCTGTAAGCAATTTTGATGCCTCAAAACTGCTTTCAGATTTCCTTTCAAGGGGTTTTCCCATCAGAAACATTTATGACATATCCACAAACTTCACTTCTTCTGGAGATGTGTGCTGTTGTCCATACTTTTAATTTTTTGGCATTTATAACATCGGATTGGGCTTGTCCGATTTGGCAGCGTCCCTTAAACTCAGGACCTGTGCTGCTTTTTCCCTTCTAATCTTTGGATATTCTGCGAATATGTCATAAATGTCTCTGATGGGAATACCCTTTTACGGCCCAAACAGGCCAGTCATTAAGTTAAATTAAAAATGTTGGCTGCCTGCAGCCACCACTGGAGGGAGCTTAAGAGCTTACTGCATACTGTTTTATTATTGAGTTCAATGTATAAACAGTATGTAGTCGGCTCCCTCTAGAAGTGGCTGCTCTTTGTCTATGAAGGGAATTTGCAGCTCTGAATCAGAGAAATGGAAATCCACACTCTAATCACATGCACCATTTTGATCGGGTTGGCGCAATTTCTGCCATCTTGACGATCTCATACATTGATGCTTCTTACAACAGTATTGATAAATCCCTCCTATTGAATGTAAATATTGTGTAAAGCCTTTCACTGACCCTTCTAGCTTATTGTGTAACTAAACGTTCAACAAACTTCTGATATGTCATGGTGAGGGGTCCGAGCACTGTGAGCGCTTAGCCGCTTCGTTTCTGTTTGGCTTTTTCCGGAAATCGATGTATCGGAGTACGAACTCAGTAGAACGTCTATGAGCTCGTACTACGATACATCGACTATCCAGAAAAAGCCAAACAGAAACAAAGCGGCTAAGCGCTCAATCGAGCGCTTCTGCCGCTTTGTTTGAGCGATTGGTGGGGGTCTCAGTGCTCGGACCCCCACCAATCAAAACTTCTGACATGTCATAAGTTTGTTGAACGTTTAGTTACCCTTTAATAAAATGACTGGGTAGGCTCATGTGATACCCCATAGACTTCATAGACTCATAGATACACAGAACAGGGGTCGTGACATATTATTGTATAACTAGACCGATTTAGACTTTAAAACTTGGTTTACAGCCGCTTTGTTCACTATAATATTGGGCTTCTTGGTTGTCACCCAAAATTTTCTAAAACAGTTACAACTAAGATCTGATCGTATAGAAATGTTAACAACTTGATCAAAGGGGAAGTAATTTTTGCTCTTGGAAATTTTGCTGGAAAAAGTGAAGACCTTCCTGCATATCATTTTGTAGCATTGAAGCAGCTGTTTGAGTTCTGTCCTGTAGAACAATTTGACTTTTTCCCAGTTACTTTAAAAAATCTCGTTGTGTGGTTCTCTGCGTGTAATGCAGCATTTGTACGTCAATCTTATCTGTAATTAGCTAGGGATATGAAATGACATTCCTGGCCGTGCACAAATCAATTAGACTGGGTCTCGGAGTCCTCGCCCGGTTGGGGAGCATCAAGAAGAATGGAACTTTTTGTATTCTCAATCAGTCTCCCATGTTGTCCACCACAGCAAAGAATATTATCTATGGAAGCATGAAAATGCAAAATAAATATCGCTCAGTAGGAATCAGCGTTCTCTTAGCCAAAACCTTCTCCAAATAAAAACACTGGACGTGTGACAGCCAGATATAATGTACCGATGCTAAAGAGATTTACAGACACTAATCGGCTCAAATTAGCCTAAGCCAAACACAAGCAACTTCATGCCAAGTATTTAACAACACACTGAGACAACAGCAAATCACACTGACAAAAGACACCCCCATCTCTCCGCTGTTTAATAGCTGCCATTAGTTACAACTTCTTGCCTATTTCTAAGTGCTGGGAAAGAAGAAAATATTTACTAGGGCCGCACTATCTAACCTCTCCTGCGTGGAAGGTGTTATTTTTGGGCCCACATGTACAGTGCAAACATGGGCGTAGAGACTTAAAAAAATGTAATTAGAGATTAGAAATGGATAGATAGGTCGATCTTTTGCTGATCTGATTAGCGAAAAGAAAAGGAAAGATAGATAGATAGATAGATAGATAGATAGATAGATAGATAGATAGATAGATAGATGATAGATAGATAGATAGATGATAGATAGATAGATAGATAGATAGATAGATAGATAGATAGATAGATAGATAGATAGATAGATAGATAGATAGATATGAGATAGATACATAGATAGATAGATAGATAGATAGATAGATAGATAGATAGATAGATAGATAGATAGATATGAGATAGATAGATAGATAGATAGATAGATAGATAGATAGATAGATAGATAGATAGATAGATAGATGATAGATAGATAGATAGATAGATAGATAGATAGATAGATAGATACACTGGCGTAGCTATAGGGGTCGCAGCGGTCGCAACTGCGACCGGGCCCCGAAGCCAGGGGGCCCCCCGCACCACATCAATAAAAAGTTACTATAGTAACTCGGGCCGCGGGCCCCTGTTACTATAGTAACATACTTTACTTACCTTCCTGGTTCCGGATCGCAGCGGAGGTCCTGACGTCAAGCGCTGTGCGCAGCGCATGACGTCTCAGCGCTATGCCGCCGCGCACAGCATCGAGACTACAGAACTCCCGCCGCGGCCGAAGAGGAAGGTAAGATTAGCCCTGACTGGCGGGGTCCGACTCCCGGGACCCGCCAATCAGCTGTTTTGAAGGGGCCGCAGCACTCGTACGAGAGCTGCTCCCCTTCATTCCGGTCACACTGTGAATCGGTGTCGGCGATTCACAGTGTGAGCGAGTAGTGAAATGAAGGGGAAGCAGCTCTCGTACGAGTGCTGCGGCCCCTTCAAAACAGCTGATTTGCGGGTCCCGGGCGACACATCAGCTATTGATGGCCTATCCTGTGGATAGGCCATCAATGTTTAGGGACTGCACAACCCCTAAGCCTACGATGTAGCAGGCTTAGGGGGCCCATGAGACAGGATCACAGATTGTGTGATCCTGTCTGCTGGGCCCTGTATCTAAGCCAATCACATGGTAGGCTTAGATACATGGCCCATGCGTGATCCTGTATGCTGGGCCCTGTATCTAAGCCTACCACACTGTAGGTTTAGATACAGGGCCCCAGCACACAGTAATCTTATACTGTATAAGATTACGGTCTGCTGGACCCTGTATCTAAGCCTACCTTGTGGTAGGCTTAGATACAGGGTCCCACAGACAGTATCACACATGGGCCCTGTATCTAAGCCTTAGGGTATGTGCACACACACTAATTACGTCCGTAATTGACGGACGTATTTCGGCCGCAAGTCCCGGACCGAACTCAGTGCAGGGAGCCGGGCTCCTAGCATCATAGTTACCGTATGTACGATGCTAGGAGTCCCTGCCTCGCTGCAGGACAACTGTCCCGTACTGTAATCATGTTTTCAGTACGGGACAGTCGTCCTGCAGCGAGGCAGGGACTCCTAGCGTCGTACATAAGTATGATGCTAGGAGCCCGGCTCCCTGCACTGTGTTCGGTCCGGTACTTGCGGCCGAAATACGTCCGTCAATTACGGACGTAATTAGTGT
The DNA here is from genome assembly GCF_050947455.1 of Rhinoderma darwinii. Classification (NCBI taxonomy): domain Eukaryota; kingdom Metazoa; phylum Chordata; class Amphibia; order Anura; family Rhinodermatidae; genus Rhinoderma; species Rhinoderma darwinii. The sequence goes on along the minus strand of NC_134693.1, from coordinate 22,601,289 downwards.
GTGTGCACATACCCTAACACACGTGTTACTAATCATTTTTTGTGTGTTTTCTTACAGGTTCGGTCGTTGGACTACGGCAGATTCCAGGACTACTTCGATGACAGCTTTTTTTTTATTAATAAAATGGTTAATGAGGGTTGTGTGTTTTTTTTTTTTATTTCAATAAAATATTTTTTCTGTGTCTTTGTGTTTTTTTTTTAAACTATATTACTACCGCCTTAGTAATGGTCGCCGGCTGATTGACGACGTCCATTGCTAAGGCGGGGCTTAGTGTTAGCGGATGCAGGGGCTAACACTAACCCCCTTTATTACCCCGGTACCCACCGCCACCAGGGGTGCTGGGAAGAGCCGGGTACCATCCAGTACCTGACCATCTGTTGTGATGGTCGGCCACTGGGGTGGCCGCAGGCTGGTATTATCAGGAGGGGAAAGGACAAAAACAGTGGCCCTTCCCATCCTGGTAATGCTGCCTGCTGCTGCTTTATTGTATCTGGCTGGTTATGAAAATGGGGGGGACCCCACGTCATTTAAAAAAAAAATAATAATTGGAAAGAACGATGTCAGGCCCCCCCCCAATTTTCATAACCAGCCAGATACAACACAGCAGCAGCAGGCAGCATTACAAGGGTGGGAAGGGCCACTGTTTTTGGCCTTCCCCAGCCTAATACTACCAGCCTGCGTCCACCCCGGTGCCTGCCCGTCACTACAGATGGTCGGGTACTGGTTCGTACCCGGCTCTTCCCAGTACGCCTGGTGGCGGTGGGTACCGGGGTAATAATGGGGGTTAGTGTAGCCTCTGCACCTGCTAACATTAAGCTCCGCCTTAGTAATGAAGGTTGTCAATCAGCCGGCGGCCATTACTAAGGCGGTGATAATAAAGTTTAAAAAGATACAAGCACATAGAAAAAATATTTTATTGAAATAAAAAAACACAACCCTCATTAACCATTTTATTGAGAATAAAAAAAACTCCGTCATTGAAGTTCTCGAATCCGAAGTCCAACAACCGAACCTGTAAAAAAAACACAAACACACAAAAATAATCAGTAACACATAAAGAAGCAAAATTATTATTCTTACCTATCCTGGGTCCAGCGCTGGAGACGCAATGTCAGCGAGCTGGGCCCTGTATCTAATCCTATCATGTGTGATACAGTCTGCTGAGCTGTGTATCTAATCCAATCATGTGTGATACTGTCTGCTGGGCCCTATATCTAATCCGATCATGTGTGATACTGTCTGCTGAGCCACTGTATCTAATCCTATCATGTGTGATACTGTCTCCTCAGCCACTGTATCTAATCCTATCATGTGTGGTACTGTCTGCTGAGCCACTGTATCTAATCCTATCATGTGTGATACTGTCTGCTGAGCCACTGTATCTAATCCTATCATGTGTGGTACTGTCTGCTGAGCCACTGTATCTAATCCTATCGTGTGGTACTGTGCTGAGCCACTGTATCTAATCCTATCATGTGTGATACTGTCTGCTGAGCCACTGTATCTAATCCTATCATGTGTGATACTGTCTCCTCAGCCACTGTATCTAATCCTATCATGTGTGGTACTGTCTGCTGAGCCACTGTATCTAATCCTATCATGTGTGATACTGTCTGCTGAGCCACTGTATCTAATCCTATCATGTGTGGTACTGTCTGCTGAGCCACTGTATCTAATCCTATCGTGTGGTACTGTGCTGAGCCACTGTATCTAATCCTATCATGTGTGATACTGTCTGCTGGGCCACTGTATCTAATCCTATCATGTGTGATACTGTCTGCTGAGCTGTGTATCTAATCCTATCATGTGTGATACTGCCTTCTGAGCCACTGTATCTAATCCTATCATGTGTGATACTGTCTGCTGAGCCACTGTATCTAATCCTATCATGTGTGATACCGTCTGCTGAGCCACTGTATCTAATCCTATCCATAGTTTATAGGGTCGTAGTGCTATAGATATGCTATGCTGTCTCATATACACATTTTTTTTTTGGGCGGACACATATGTATTGGGGCTATTTCCCGGACATTTTAAGCCCTGAGGGTATGTTCACACGGCAGCGTCTGTTACGGCTGAGATTACGGAGCTGTTTTCAGGAGAAAACAGCACCGTAATGGCATGTGCAGGCGTCTTTCGCTGCGTCCATTACGGAAGTAATTGAAGCTGGTTTTCCATGGAGTCCATGGAAAACGGCTCCATTTACGTCTGAAGAAGTGACAGGCACTTTTTTACGCGCCGCCTTTTGACAGCGGCGCGTAAAAAAAAAATGACCGTCGGCACAGAACATCGTAAGACCCATTCAAATGAATGGGGAGATGTTTGCCGACGCTTTTGAGCCGCATTTTCGGACGTAATTCAATGCTAAAACGCCCGAATTACGTCCGTAAATAGTGGGTGTGAACCCAGCCATAGTGACGCCCCGGCTGCTAGTTCTGCATTGTTGGGTCACTTAGGAGACCCAGCGATGCAGCTGAAAGCTGCGGACCGTCGGCCATGAGAAGTTTGCGGGGGGGGGGGGGGCCCAGTAAGAATTTTTGCATCGGGGCCCATGAGCCTCTAGCTACGCCCCTGGATAGATAGATAGATAGATAGATAGATAGATGATACTTGAGCAGGTAGAAAGGTCTTCATTCATTCTCCCCATGTGTCAGTCACTCCAGCACTTTAGCTTTCATCTGCAGTCCGTTATTGTGTCTGGTTTATGTGACAATGATGGAGGTTCTTGGTCCTTTGTTTATTTAGTTCTGAACATTACATAAACTCCACGGCTTCTCTTATTTCACTTTCAAAGTCAGCAGACACCAGTCATGGAGATTCCATAAATCTTACACAAACAATAATAAACTCAGAACAACATATGTGGCACGGCTACTGGGGTATGTGAGGCCGCTAATGACATCCACAGATTCCCAGCTGATAACATTTTTACATTGATTTGAAATATCAATCATTCCTCCTACATGTAAATACATTGGTATAAACAGCGCAGGAGCTATTCTTCTAATGCTAACAAGGCCTAGAACGTAATAGCGCTACCTGTGTCCCCTACATAATATACCAAAACCCCAAACCACTACTACTCCACTGTCCATCCCCTGAAAGCAGATATTACTTTACATAGGTTTATATTAGCTGTCTTATCAACCAGTTCTTCTATACACTGGAAATCTGAAATCAAAGGCTTAACTTGAACCTGGCCCCCAATGCAAAATCTGTAACAGACCCCCCACCCACTATGTGCCATTTATAATTTAGACAACAGGGCCCGGGTACAACTGCTGCCTCTGCAATTCCTATAGTTACAGTCTGTCCCTGGGTACTTAAATCACCCACATCTTCCATTAGAAAAGAACAAATTAAAGGGGTTCTACTGGATTTTGCATTGATTGCCATCAATGTATGATTGGTGAGGGTCTCCCCCTTAGGACCCCAACCGATCAGCAGAATAAGGGGGCAGTGGTGCTGGCTGAGCCGCTTCACTCATAGGATATGTCATAAATGTCAGATAGATGCTTGTCCCACAAAGCTAGAACGATGTTTAGGGGCCCCGTTCTAGAAATAGGTGCGGGTCCCAGGGGTGGGACCTGCATCTATGTGACATTTATGACATATCCTAGATGTAAAGTTATGCATCTGGGTACCAACATCCTGCATTCATCATATGTCCTAGGGGGAGCTACACTGGCGGATTCACTTGTTGAGAAGGCTCTGGGTGTTCTTGTAAATCATAAACTCAATAACAGCATGCAGTGTCAATCAGCTGCTTCAAAGGCCAGCAGGATATTGTCGTGTATTAAAAGAGGCATGGACTCACGGGACAGGGATGTAATATTACCACTTTACAAAGCATTAGTGAGGCCTCATCTAGAATATGCAGTTCAGTTCTGGGCTCCAGTTCATAGAAAGGATGCCCTGGAGTTGGAAAAAATACAAAGAAGAGCAACGAAGCTAATTAGGGGCATGGAGAATTTAAGTTATGAGGAAAGATTGAAAGAATTAAACCTATTTAGCCTTGAAAAAAGACGACTAAGGGGGGACATGATTAACTGATATAAATATATGAATGGCACATACAAAAAATATGGTGAAATCCTGTTCCTTGTAAAACCCCCTCAAAAAACAAGGGGGCACTCCCTCCGTCTGGAGAAAAAAAGGTTCAACCTGCAGAGGCGACAAGGCTTCTTTACAGTGAGAACTGTGAATCTAAGGAATAGTCTACCGCAGGAGCTGGTCACAGCAGGGACAGGAGATGCTGCAAAAAAGGCTTAGATAATTTCCTAGAACAAAAAAATATTAGCTCCTATGTGTAGAAATTTTTCCTTCCCTTTTACCGTCCCTTGGTTGAACTTGATGGACATGTGTCTTTTTTCAGCCGTACTAACTATGTAATTATGTAACTATGGGAAAACACCTTTAAGTTAAAAAGTCTGAATGGGGTTGGGGTGCAGTACCAAGTATTACACTACTCATATAGACATCATTGTGCCAGGTACTACAGCTAAGATGCTGCAGTGCACCAACAAGTACCGCTGATCCTTTGCTCTGCTGATTGGTCGGGGTCCTGGGGCTTGGACCCCTACCAATTATGCATTGATGGCCTATACTAAAATAATTCAGAAACCCCCATTAAAGGCTAAGTACACCTTTGAAATACTTTTATATATATACCGTATATAAAAATATCTATCAGTGTGTTTGGTGCAACTTTCTAAATACTTTAAAAAAAATAACTTTTACTTTTTGAGATATAGCTGCTATACAGATCAGCTGTATCTAACGTTGAAACCTGTATCCGTCAGCTCAGCGGGACTGGCGGGTTCAGTGTCAGCGAGTCCTGAGTGTCTCTCCCACGAAACATAGACATTTTTTAGATCCATATTGCACCACATGATGAAATAATATACGGTTAGGAACCAGTACTGGAGCAATGTTTATTAATGCAAATCTGTTTCCCAGGTAAAAAAGAGGGACAGAGGGACTTGAGAAGGGACTGTGCCTCGAAAAGAGGGACACTTTTGAGGAATGATGTTTACTGCTATAGGTAGAGAAGCCTAAGCTGCTGTCAGACATCTATGGTAGCATTTATCTCCCAAAATAACAAGACATTGATACTTTGACAGTCAGGCTTCCCCCAGACACATTGGGGGAGATGTATGAAACGCCTGGCTTAATAAACAGTTCGCTGGAGTAATGTGCGATACATTTATTCAAAAATGTGTTGCATCTTTTGGCAGGACGTGCACAATTGTGATGTTTCAATTGTGGATGCAGGGAATGCAACTACATCTGATCAGGGGGTGACATATAGTGCTCAGTAGGGGCCTCTACCGTTTTACGCACCACAGAGTAAAATATACCTCATCTCCTAGGTGAATTATTCTTTAATTTACGCCCGTTTCTGGTAAAAAAAAAAAAAGAGAAAAAAAGGGGCCCTGCCGCTTGAGTGGCGTAAACTGCCCAAAACTTTTGAGATTTTGGCAATTTTTCAACACCAGAAAACTGGCATTGAAAGGTTAATAGATTACCCCGTTTCGGTGGATTAGAGCTGAAATTTATCTCACGTGTAGGGCCATCTGTGTATATCAGTGAAACTATGGATCCTGGGGGGTTTAACTATAGGGGGTCCAAAGGTTGTGGTTTCCACCGGGCTCTAGGCCTGAGGAGGTTGAAATGGTCTCTACCCCATATAAGGAGACCAGTACTATAAATAATGCATCAAAGTTGGGGGCCCTGTTACAGATTGGGGTCCAGGAGCCTATAAATCCTATAGCCTCTTGCTCTCTACTCCTTCAATAGAGTCTTTGAATTATTTGAAGCTTCCATTGTCCACTACATAGAAGTGCATGCGTAATATTGCTGACCGTACAAAGAGCAACATTACTAATCCAACAAGGAAATCTCATCAGGATGATACTAAATGAATTATATATTACTAATAAATCACACTATGTAATTGGTTTTAAGGTCGTCCGGACCCTTATCCTCCTGCAATCTGTGACTATACCTCTGTTAATATAACAGTCTATAGTTTAAGAACATAAACACAACAAACCTTTGACTTTTTTACGTGTACGTCCCCTTTAAACTATACAAATCGAACTCGTTGTAGACAGGCTTTGTTATTAATGGCTGGTGACCTTGTTAAATTGCAGAATGAGAAGAATAATGATATTTCTAATGAAAAGATGTGATAGTCTCATCCTCTTGTCAAAGTAAAACATAATTTATAGACAATTACTCCATCAATGTTCTTAAACAGAAATGTGATGGTAAGGCCCCATTAACACAACCGTGCCCGTAATCATGGCCTGCGATTGAGAGCATGGCCGGCCGCCGACGGCCGTGGACAGTCTTCCACATTTGCGGGTCATGCTCCCATATAAAGTATGGGAGCACGGTCCGTGAAAAGCAAAAGATAGGACGTCCTATCTTTTGTGGCGGCTTTCTACGGCCCGGACACCTTCTCGTAAATACACAGGAGAAGGTGTCCGTGGACAATAGAAGTGAATGGGTCCGTAATTACAGACTATTTTTTCGGTCGTGTGCATTGGGCCTAAAGATGGATGTTAAAAAGTAGAAGCTTATTTTTAACTGAATATCTTCTCAATGTTTCTACTGATTGATGTTCTAACACCTCTTCTTCATCAAATTGTAGTAGTGTAGGCCCGAACATGACAGGGTCATGAGGTGGATCTAGGGCCTAGTAGGAAGAAGGGGATTGGTTGAGTTAGGTGAGGAGGAGGAGGTCTTAGATGGCACTTATTAAGAGTTCACGGCCCATCAGAGCTGTGGGACCCCCTGTTTAGCGGTTGTTCCTGCTGGAAGCAGTCCCGGCACAGGTGGACATAGGCAGCAATAGACAATATATGGGCCCTGTGCTCCTAAATAGCTAAAAACAGACCTCCCCTTTAAGTCTGTCTATCCAATATTGTGAGCCAAGACATTCATTAGCTTAGTCCTTCATATTCAATCTAGTACACTGTAGGAAGCCCGCTCACCTACTGGGCCACTGTGCAACTGTACAGGTTGCACATATCGTATGTGCGCCCCTTCGGTCCCGAGGCCCTTCAAGACCTCCATGTGCTGTGTAAGACAGACCTTCTCATGGGAATGTGGATAATATTGATCATGTTTTTAATACTATTTATCATATTTGATAGCTGGGTATGTTCATAATGTTAAAAAAATCAATTACCTGCCCTCAAGCACCACACAAAAATGATATATAAAAATTTATTTAGATAAAAATGTACACTACCGTTCAAAAGTTTAGGGTCACTTAGAAATTTCCTTATTTTTGCAAGAAAAGCACAGTTTTTTTCAATGAAGATAACATTAAATTAATCAGAAATACACTCTATACATTGTTAATGTGCTAAATGACTATTCTAGCTGCAAACGTCTGGCTTTTAATGCAATATCTACATAGGTGTATAGAGGCCCATTTCCAGCAACCATCACTCCAGTGTTCTAATGGTACATCGTGTTTGCTAACTGTGTTAGAAGGCTAATGGATGATTAGAAAACACTTGAAAACCACTGTGCAATTATGTTAGCACCGCTGTAAACTGTTTTGCTGTTTAGAGGAGCTATAAAACTGACCTTCCTTTGAGCTAGTTGAGAATCTGGAGCATTAAATTTGTGGGTTCGATTAAACTCTCAAAATGGCTAGAAAAAGAGAGCTTTCATGTGAAACTCGACAGTCTATTCTTGTTCTTAGAAATGAAGGCTATTCCATGCGAGAAATTGCCAAGAAACTGAAGATTTCCTACAACGGTTTGTACTACTCCCTTCAGAGAACAGCACACACAGGCTCTAACCAGAGTAGAAAGAGAAGTGGGAGGCCCCGCTGCACAACTGAGCAACAAGACAAGTACATTAGTGTCTCTAGTTTGAGAAATAGACGCCTCACAGGTCCTCAACTGGCAGCTTCATTAAATAGTACCCGCAAAACGCCAGTGTCAACGTCTACAGTGAAGAGGCGACTCCGGGATGCTGGCCTTCAGGGCAGAGTGAGGGTATGTGCACACGTAGTGACCAAAAACGTCTGAAAATACAGAGCTGTTTTCAAGGGAAAACAGCCGCTGATTTTCAGACATTTTTTGAGCAACTCGCGTTTTTCTCGGCGTTTTTCGCGGGGATTTCGCAGCGTTTTTTATGTCCGTTTTTGGAGCTGTTTTCATTGGAGTCTATGAGAAAACAGCTCCAAAAACGTCCAAAGAAGTGTCCTGCACTTCTTTTGACGAGGCTGTATTTTTACGCGTCGTCGTTTGACAGCTGTCAAACGACGACGCGTAAATGACAGGTCGTCTGCACAGTACGTCGGCAAACCCATTCAAATGAATGGGCAGATGTTTGCCGACGTATTGTAGCCCTATTTTCAGACGTAAAACGAGGCATAATACGCCTCGTTTATGTCTGAAAATAGGTCGTGTGAACCCAGCCTGACAAAGAAAAATCCATATCTGAGACTGGCTAATAAAAGGAAAACATCAATATGGGCAAAAGCACACAGACATTGGACAGAGGAAGATTGGAAAAAAGTGTTATGGACAGACGAATCGAAGTTTGAGGTGTTTAGATCACACAGAAGAACATTTGTGAGCAACTGAAAAGATGCTGGAAGAGTGCCTGACGCCATCTGTCAAGCATGGTGGAGGTAATGTGATGGTCTGGGGTTGCTTTGGTGCTGGTAAAGTGGGAGATTTGTACAAGGTAAAAGGGATTTTGAATAAGGAAGGCTATCACTCCATTTTGCAACGCCATGCCATACCCTGTGGACAACGCTTGATTGGAGCCAATTTCATCCTACAACAGGACAATGACCCAAAGCACACCTCCAAATTATGCAAGAACTATTTAGGGAAGAAGCAGGCAGCTGGTATTCTATCTGTAATGGAGTGGCCAGCGCAGTCACCAGATCTCAACCCCATAGAGCTGTTGTGGGAGCAGCTTGACCGTATGGTACGCAAGAAGTGCCCATCAAGCCAATCCAACTTGTGGGAGGGGCTTCTGGAAGCATGGGGTGAAATTTCTCCCAATTACCTCAGCAAATTAACAGCTAGAATGCCAAAGGTCTGCAATGCTGGAATTGCTGCAAATGGAGCATTCCAAGACGAAAACAAAGTTTGAAGGAGAAAATTATTATTTCAAATAAAAATCATTATTTCTAACCTTGTCAATGTCTTGACTATATTTTCTAGTCATTTTGCAACTCATTTGATAAATATAAGTGTGAGTTTTCATGGAAAACACAAAATTGTCTGGGTGACCCCAAACTTTTGAACGGTAGTGTAGATAAAAGCAAACAGACAAAATAAACTGTATCAAATATATACCACAATATTTATGAATAAAAACAATGTCTCAAATATGTATCAGGAACTTTTATCATAAAATAATGTTATCATTTAACTTGGCTACTCATGAAAGGCTTATACGATTGTTTACAGGTATTATGAAACCCTCCCTAAGTGCCCCCTCTCGAAATCTGAATGTGGCCTAGGTCTCTGTATTGTTTTTTGCATTTTTAGAAGTTAATATATTTACGTGCATCCATTCAGATTGTAAATGAGTGGCAGAAAGACTATGCCAACATGGATGCTATCTTCACAGTTGAATCCAGCTGCAGCAATATTTCAGCTCTGGGAAGATTTCCTGACTCATATTCATTTCATTTTGTATTCTCTCCAGTTCAGCTAACAATAACGTTGACCAGACAAAAATGTCGCAACACCAGCTGGATGGTCTGAGAAACATAACCAAGAACTGGGAATCAAAGTCCCAATGCTAATTCTCAAAATTCAACACATATACGCGCAGCACAATGCCTGGAATAACGAATCTGGCACCAGAAATAATAATATATACATTGTGAATATGTCAAAAATCTCATCATATTAAATCTGTCAATGAACATTACGATTAAGCAAACCGATGTATGGAAATTACCTGATCGTTTTCTTTTTCCCACTGGTGATTTAATTGCTTTTACTTTATAATCATTTTTATCCCTGATGTGATGCAAAGCAGCTCTCCGTGCAATAAGCTAATGGTTGCGCTTGTGCTCATATAAAACAGACAATGTGAAAAAGCAGTTACATAGTTGATAAGGTTAAAAACAGGAACAGGTTAATCAAGTCCAACCTATAATCCTACCGTGTTGATCCAGAGGAAGGCAAAAAAAAAAAACAGGAAGTGGATGTAATGTGCCCTCACTGCTCTTACAGTAAAGAATCCCCATCTATGATGATGGTAAAACCTTCCTTTCTCTAGACTAGGGAATGCCACCTTATCGTGGTTACAGGCCTAGCTGTAAAAAGATCATTAGACAGATCTCTGTATTACCATTCATATATTCGTACATTGTAATTAGATCTCCCCTCAGCCATCTTTTTTCTAAAGTGAATACCTTTTCTTGGTACTGAAATCCACCCATTTCTTTAATATCCTTTGCACCCGCTCTAGTTCAGCCATGTCCTACATATACACAGATGCCCAAAATTGCCCACAATATTCCATGTGTGGTCTAATTGGTGATTTGTATGAAGGCAAAACTATGTTCTTTTCCCGATCATCTTTTGATGCATCCCATGATTTTGTTTGCCTTTGCAGCAGCTGCCTGGCACTGGTTGCTAAGTTTCTTTACGTGGCAGTTTTACCCATTGTTTTTGCTATTTAATAAATAATTGTTGCACCCGCAGACAGATGCTGCTGCATCTTTGTGTTTGCAGTCTCTACAGACGTGCAGCTGCCCATTTATTTCACTTTGGAGGTGTTGACTAATTTTGTCTTTTGCAAGTCCCTATATCTAAAGACACTGTGGCTGTCACTGTATTTGGGGAAACTGTGGCTGTCCCCAGGATAAAGCTTGGTAGGGACCCCATCCCACCTCTGGAACCCAGACCACCTGACCCCTAATAGCAGCTACTTTCCTACACAAGCATGCAGCCACCTTTTGGAAGATGATACCCATGTGACTAGGCTGAGATGATCTCATTGCCTCTAAAGACCCTATTACACCGGCCGATAATCGGCCAGTGCAGCGAGCGCCGATCAACGAGACATCGTTGATCGGCGCTCGTTTGCTCCTGTCACACGGAGCTGTGGATGGGGGTGAGCGGTCATTACTCCGATCGCTTGTCCCCATACATTATTATCATGTCGGCAGTGCGTCTCCCTGTTTACACAGCAAGATGTGCTGCCGACAATGATAATATTTTACTTTTTTAAAACCTTGCGATCAGCAGATGATTGACGATTTGTTCGTTCATCTGCTGCAAATTCTATGAACGCTCGTCTGCCCGATAATCGCCCAGTGTAAAACCCCCTTTAACATACTAGCCCAACCCGTCTTTCAGATGTTCCAATATGGAGACCTCCCTCCGATAACATAACAGTGTTGTCTACACAGATAGATGATAGATGAATATAGGTGGCGTGTTTTATGCATCCCGGATCGCAGGTTGTGTACCCCTCCTCTGAAGGAACATTACAGATGCCTTCCAATTATAAACTGAAGATCAAAGCTTTTCTCTGGTTTGCTTCTTTATTTGTTTTGGTAGAAGTTTTTGGAAAAGCAGAGACTAGAAAAACCAACCCAATGTGCCTTATTTCACCCATAGCCATCCTCCTCAGCCTTAAGCCTCTTGGCAAATAAGAAGATGTAGAATTAAAACCGGTGTCACTGATCTTTCTCTGCCACTCGCCTCGAATATCGAAATTGTGGCCTTACTTATAGTGTTATATTTAATGAAGAGATCAAGGTCGCACGTACCATAGAGTCATATCATGCAACTACTATGGGACTCTTGGAGAGGGAGGCTTCCTTCATAAATGGTCTTATCCTCTTTGCTACATTGTGGGAAGTGCCTGTGCCGGACTCCCCTCTCTAGATGATTTGCCTTGTTAGCCTTTGCTCAGATCTGCGTGGAAGCTCCGTTAGGATCCGCCACCGCAGATTCTGTCGCAGCATATAGTGCTATTTTTTTATGTCAATTGAAGCACACTATGACGGAATGCCAACAGACCCCATTAAAGTTAATGGGTCCCTCGGACGACGTTGGTGTCCGACATGTGACGGATCCGGCAATATCTTTATTTTTGTTTTCGGAATAGCAAAATTGAAATACGAATGCAGATGTGAACAAAGTCTTATCAGGTAAAGGGGTGCGGAATTGGCACAAGGCTAGTGATAATTTAATGAAGGGGAAAACAAATATGGCTTAGGTGCTAAAACCCAGCATCTTAATAGGGGTAATTTTGATCTTTGGTATGGGGTCTCCTATTTTGTATGTATGCAATATTGAATTGAAAACGAGAGGACAATAAGTTAAAAGTTGTTTTTTGTAATGTATTTTTGTATGTTTTATACTCACCTTGTTTGGCCGCATGACATCTTGCTGGAGAAGGGGGTTTGGGTGGGTAGCAGACAGAGGTGTGCTTCGGGCTTTGATATTCTAGAACGTAGCCCTACATGCCCTGTAATCTTACCATGTACTTCAAGAGCCGCTGACACTTTTGGGCATATACTTTTTCTTTCTGTCTACCACCTTCAAACTCATGAGTAGTATTGAATTAAAAGCACTTAATACAGTCGGCTTAAAATTACTCAGAAATGTGCTTAAGAGCTGAGCTAAAAGGACCACCCCTTACGATAATTCTAGGTTAATTCCTGCGCTAATTCAACTCTTGACCTTAGTTTCACAGTCTGCCAACGTTGCCGTCAATTGTGATTTATCTTCTTTAAGACACCTGTGCATTGGAAATATTATTGCATACATGAGAAAAAAATGCAAGGCAGCTGGAGTAGACCGAGAGTTAATTCCTGGATGTAAATATCAAACACTTGAGCCGCTTATGTGTGATCTTTAGGTATAATTCTCTATCTTACATATCTATGTACTAACTCAATGCAGCTGTTTTGAGACGCTTGAGTCAACCTATATACAGAATCACGGCATGTGTAAGTAATGGGGGGGGGGTTCTTCTACCTGGAAATTTTCTGTTAGCTAAAGTCAAGTGTTATGGCCGAACATAGGTTCACGTGGTTCCGCTGGCATCCACTGAACATTTCAATCCCTGAGGAGTGAAAAAAAAAAAAACAAGCCCAAGGAAGTTCTACAGATCTTAGATACAATCATGAGGGACACCAACAATCTACAGTAAGCTTCTTCATTCTAAGAATTGGTCTCCCTGTTCATGGACCCCCACAATGACCCCTCAGGACACGTCTAAAGTTTAACCTTTTACATGTAAATAAAAAATGTAAAAAAAAAAGAGTGCCGATCGATGATATAGCGAGTCGTTAATGTTCAAATGTATTTATAGGCGACAAAAATTGTATCTTTTTTTGGGGGAAATTTCGCTTTTGAGATCACTGGTCTGTGCTCCTTTGATCTTACTATATGCCTCGGCCAACATTTCTTCACCTCCTGTCTCTTCTGCTAAAGACTGGCCGATGTCTGTTTACACAAGGGGATCTACTGCCCACAAACGATTATTTTTAGGTCATCTGAAATATCTGACAATTTCTCGCTGATCGTGCAATCGCTGCTCATGTTTACACTGGACAATAGTTGCAAACGTTTGGTCAATATTATGAAATTTTACCCGATAATCGCCCCATAGAAAAGACACTAAGCCGGCCATAACTGTTGGGTAAGCAACCATTCAAGAAATGATTCCGGCGAACCCATCGTCCATCTATACAGAACACGTCCAGTTCTAATTTTATCACAATCTTTGTTATCATTGTACACCGGACAAATCCTTATTAATACAAAAAAGAAAATATCACAGCATCGGAGACAAAGGTATAATCCAAATACCGGGTGCAAGCCTCAGAGGGACCTGATCCAAAGTCCCATAGGTAAGATCCTCAAATAAAAGACAAGGCAGCACATCCAGGGAAAAGGGGGAATGTATTCACCCACCAGTGCGACGTTTCAGTCCAGCACGACCTTTCTCAAACATGCTTGAGAAAGGTCCTGCTGGACTGAAACGTCGCACTGGTGGGTGAATAAATTCCCTCAAATCATTATAAGGCTGGGTTCACACATCCTATTTACGGACGTAATTCGGGCGTTTTAATCTCGAATTACGTCAGAAAATACGGCTCCAATGCGCCGGCAAACATATGCCCATTCATTTGAATTGGCTTTACGATGTTCTGTGCCGATGGTCATTTTTTTTACGCGCCGCTGTCAAAAGACGGCGCGTAAAAAAGACACCCGCGTCAAAGAAGTGCCTGTCACTTCTTGGGACGTAATTGGAGCCGTTTTCCATTGACTCCATGGAAAAACAGCTCCAATTACGTCCGTAATGGACGCAGCGAAAAACGCTGGCAACATGCCATTACGTCTGAAATTCCGGAGCTGTTTTCTCCTGAAAACAGCTCCGTGATTTCAGCCGTAATGGACGCTGCCGTGTGAACATACCCTAAATGTCTAATAGATTATTTGTGAATAGACCCATAAGAAATAGACCCTAGTGGCAAGTGAAGTCAGTGGCAAATGGGGTTTTCTTCTCAATAATAATCACCTAGCCTTTGTTCCCTGCTACTTCTCTTCTGGCCCACCGCTTCAGAATAAAGTGGGGGGGGGGGCAGGCAGACGCTGGTGAGTGACATCACTACTTGTGCCCGCTCCACTTTGGTAAAATTACAGCCATCAGCAAAGCCTCAGACTTACATCTCCTCATATATTGCCACAGGAGGGAAGTGGTAGTCTGAAATTGATGTTGGTATACGACGCTATTACTTCTACCATGCTTGCACTGGCAGCTTTTAGCCACTCGCGCAATTCTACAAGAGCAGAGCTGTCAGGGCTGACTATAGCAATTCAGGCATGGCATCATATCCAAAGTTGAGGAAAGGAAGATGATCACAGCACCGGAGAGAAGATTTGATGTAAAATGATGGGTGCAAGCCTTTACAGGAACCTGATCCAAGGTTCCACAAATGAAAACAACTTGAAAATTATCATATCCGACTGGACAGGCCCTTTAAGCTATTCAAATTGGGTTGTCAATCCTATGGTCAATTGGACTTTGAAAAGAACCACAAATTTACTAAAAGCGATTGTCACTTCTACACTCCGTTTTGATCAGCAGGGGGCAGTAATGAGCTCAGCAGAAAGAACCTCTGAGGGTTAAAAAGAGCATTGAATCTACAGCATCCTGAGATATTTATAATTAAGAAAAGGGATTTAGAAAAACCTGCTATTTACACGCCGATGTGATATATGGCAGTATTTCCCGCAGCGAACGCAGTTCAGGAAGCTGGACTCCTAGCATCATAGTTATCTATGATGCTTGGAGTCCCTGCCTCCCTGCGGGAATACTGTGCCGTACTCAAAACATGATTATAGTACGGGACAGTATCCCGCAGGGATAACTATGATGGTAGGAGTCCGGCACCCTGAACTTTGTACGGTCCGGGATATATTTTCGACTTACAGTCCGTATATGAATATCTACTACGGTATATCATTGATGTTAAGATCAGTCAAGAAAAGAGCAAAGTACAGTAGAACATTTTTCGAACTTTCCTATTTACAAACAAGGGGTTAATTCTCTGATCTTTGTGTGGTCTCTTATATGTGCTAAGAAACCTGCGTTAAACAGAACTGTTTTTCAAATTTGTCTTATAAATTGTGGAATTTTTATTAAAAAAAATTAGGAAGAAATTGAGTTTCATGTTTCTTTACTTATGCAGCCATGTAGTTTTTATTGCTGAACGAGGCTGTGGTTTGTGTAACAAAATCCCCCTAGTAATATAGTGCGGCATGTGAGCGCTGCAATGTTACCGCATCGAGTTACACTTTTATTATCTGAAAGTCAGTCTATGGTTAGATTAAATTGTCAAGTTTTAGTAATCTGTGCAAGTGGTGATCAAATTAATCCTGTTTTTTAAAGGCATGGCCTATAGCCAGTCTATTGAGCAATGTGCTCCTGAAGCTGTATGACACGTTTTGTAATTAACTATAAATTCCTAGGTAAAAATAGCCACTTTTAAGATGCTGGTACTAGCCAACTCTACAAAACCGTGTTCATATCCATTTACTTTTAGAACATGGTCTGTATTTTCCTGGCAAGTTTAATGTACGGTGTCCAAATCTGCAAGTAATAGAATCGCCATAACCTTAAAAAAAAAAAAATATCAAAACAAACTACTGTAATAATAAAGATAAAGCAATCTGTAGTGTCACGTGCTAGTACCGGGGGGAGCGGGCTGACTCGGTAACATGTTGAATTTGTTTTTAGAATTACCATAGATAAACTATATATGTATTTATATATTACATATCCATATATATATATATTGCAATCATGTCATTCACACTTAAAGGAAAACTCCATCCAAGATAAATGATTCTTTTATTCCTTGGAAACATGTTAAAGTGCACCTCCAGCCAAAAATGAAAATGTTACATTGTTCCAAAAATCATGTGTTATTTCCAAACCTGCCATTTGTGTGTTCATTTAAAACCGGAACGTGTGGGTCAAACATGATATCTCATGAAGCTGCAGGCTAAGGATCCTTTTACACCGCCAATATTGGCCGTAAAAATTAGCGCCGATCAATGAGGCAGCTCGGCGCTGGTTTGCTCATTTCACATGGAGCTATGTAGGGCCGCCATCAGGAATTTCAGGGCCCCATACGGCCAAATTGTCTGGGCCCCCCCCCTCCCGTGGCACCGCCCATTAACGGTACTCCGTCCAGCACCATATCACGCTCTTTGTGTGATACATAAAAAAACAAATACAAATTCTACTGAATCATCTGTTTATTTAGAGTCAGGCAGCAGCTTCAGGAGTTGGAATACACTAGGCGGATATGTAGGAACACAAGTAGGAACACACTAGGAATAAGGAACTAGGAATAAGGAATAAGCGTAGGAACACACTAGGCCGATACGCTGCGTAAAACTATAGCGATAGCCGCAGGGAATTCGGCCAGCAAATAGTGGTGCAGTTTTTTGGGCTGCATGTCCAATGCGGAAAGTCTGCAGGAAAAAAAAGTTTAAACTTCCCCCGGCCGTAGTCTAGGCCACGCGTCTCTCTGTTCTGAGCGTAGCCCGGCCTCCTGTGATGACGCTAAAGTCCATGTGACCGCTGCAGCCTTTGATTTGCTGTCACATGTGATGAAACGTCATGACAGGAGGCCGGGCTGTGCTCAGAATAGAAGGTCCTGTCTTCTAGACTACGGCCGGGGTAAGATATTTTCTGCTGTGTGTGGATGAGATTTGTCCAAATCTCATCCACTCTGCTGCTAATGTAATATGCACCTAGTGTGTTCCTCCTCTAATAATAAGGCCCAGTTCACACAAAGTTTTTTTACATTGATTTTGACGTGGAAACTACGTCAGAATCAGTGCAAACCTCCCTCCCATTGATTTAATCTGAAATCAATGGGAGCTATTTGCGGGGGGGGGGGGGTGGGGAACGGCATGTTCTTTCTTGCCACGGTTCCGCCTCTGACCTCCCACTGAAATCAAAGGGAGGCAGAAAAAGCTTCCTCAATCGCTGTGGGCGAAAAATGCCGCAAAAACCGAGAGAAAGGGAAGGCAGGTCAAAATCTGGCTCAAAATTCCTGAAGGAATTTTGAGGCAGATATTTTCTGCCTGCAAAATACTCTGTGAGAACAGGGCCTAATACTTATTCAGCACCTTCAGACACTTACTGTGTCAGAAGAGCTGTTGGCTCCCACTCCAGTCCTCGTTGTCCCATAACCAGTCCTTATCAGGCGATGAATCCAGACTTACAGGTCTTCCAGGTCCAGCCTTTAGGCTCCAGAAAATGGCGGGGATCGGAGAACGCCGGCCCCACGCTATAACTTGACTCCTCCTCTCTTTACGCAGCTATGCTATTAAGTTCACCTGGAGGAGGAGGAGTTTAGTAGAAGAGGAGGCGGGCGGGACATACTCTGCATACAGCAGAAGTTTACCAGCAGGGGAGGAGCTGGGTGGCAGTGTTTGACGGCCGGACCCCATGACGAGAGGTGAACAGCAGCTTCTACAGCCAGGGAAGGCCGCGGCCCACGACTTTACTTCTGTGAAAAGAATGGGGGCATGTTTTTTCCACCAAAGGCAAGCCGGGTGGGCGGAAAGGCTGTAGTAAGCGGCGGCAGTCGGCAACAGCAGCTGCTGGCGGGCGCCCTTTCAGTTAGGTTTGGTTTGGACCCCTTACAGCTTTAGCACTAGTACTGGCGGCCCTGGAGCTATGTATGGGGACGATCGCTTGTTCCAATGCATTTGCATCATGTCGAGGGGAACATCTCCCTGTTTACAGGGAGTTTAATAAGACTGGCGTTTCAGACACCAGTCTTCATCTAAATTTTTACAACTTGAGAGCATGGAAGAAATAAACAATTTGCATTTATTGGGGATTTTTCTTTTTCGGGGAAAATACCTTTCTCCAAGAGGTTGTCCAATAAAAGAAGGTGGAATCTAAGCATTTGTTATATAAGGAAATAAAAAGATATCAGGGCCAAACGAGAGAATAGCTTACTTGTAAACGTTTGCTCCCTTCAGATCCGTTCCTTAAAAGAAAAAATAAATGAACAGGACAACCACCCCCCAGCTATATGGGAAGACCCTTATAATTTGAGC
Organism: Rhinoderma darwinii; assembly: GCF_050947455.1. Lineage (NCBI taxonomy): Eukaryota > Metazoa > Chordata > Amphibia > Anura > Rhinodermatidae > Rhinoderma > Rhinoderma darwinii. The sequence continues at coordinate 22,582,675 of NC_134693.1, read as the reverse complement.
GATAAGATCGTAATAATAAATGTTGTAATGTATCTATATGGCTGAACTAGGACCTTTACTTTATTAATCCCTATCCCTTTAAAATGCCCTTCAGGCCCTCTTACTTCAATGACCTGGTGAATTAACAACTCTGTACATTATAAAGAGGCTTCAATTATTAGCTTGCTTGCCCAATTCATTATGGGATTACTTGCTAGTACGGAAACCCCTCTCACCCCCTCCAACATGAGAATAAAAACTGAAACCTCAGCCCCTGCCTTGCTATTTATCATTGCATGTAGGGCAAGTGGCATTTTTCATGGCTTTGTAGGGAATTGTCTGCAGGTCGGAATTTCCGCTGGATGGAACCCCATTGTAAATATCGCATTTCTACACACACATATATATACGCTTAGCACACACACATTATCCTGAGTGCTTTGTGAGTTCACAGCATGGTCTTCCTAGCCGTATGTAATACAAGCATACAAGTTTCCTTCGCATACTTGCGGCCGTTTTTCATAAGGGTTACCACAGCAGAAGGCATGCATTTACTGCTCTGCTCCACAAACATGACGTCACGCCATGAACATGTTAAGAACCGCAATATCAGTACCACAAAAACGACCGGACCTCCCACGCACACTCCTTTAACTCTTCGGGCACTTGAAAGGGCACAACTTTAGCTCTTATTTATTTTTCCGTTCTTGTTCGTTTCAACTTGCGTGGCCCAGTCATAAATTTTATATTTATATATTAATAAAATTTCCACCCAATATACTTTTTATTGCATTTTACTGTTGAGTACATGAAGATGCAAACTTAATTGCTGTGGTTAGATTTATTAACAATTTCTAATAACCACACCGCTCTCTACACATAAATTTGGTGATAGAGATTTAACAGATTTTGCTAAAAGTTTTGTAAAAGCCACATATTAGGAGCAATCTAATTTTGAATGGGTTTGGTCCCGTGAGCCTTTATATAAAAGGGAAAAACTCAGTTGGTGGCATGGCCCCAAAATGTATTTAAAATGAGGGTAAAAGAGAAACCTAACAGATTAAACAGGTTTTCCTGTAAGAGAAAAACATGGCTGCTTTCTGCCAAAAATAGTGCCCCACCTGTCCACATTTCGTGTGTGGTATGTTGTCATCGCGCCGCTTGCGTCGTTGAATGACAGGGCAAGGCAGCCTGCCAATCAGCGCCTTTTAACGACGCAATGTTGAATGGCGCTGATTGGCTGGGCAGAATGATTTGCCCTGCCACTTAGCACCTTTTAATGAGGCACCTTTTAACATCGTTCAGCCCCATCAGATCTGCTACGAAGAGAGCATGTCTGCATTGCAAGAAGACGGCACGGGAACCGGTTTAGGTCAGTATGTAAAAAAAAAATTCTGTTAAAAGTGTGATGGGCTATGTGTGGTGCGCTACCTACAGGGGGGCTGTATGTGGGGACTTTATGTAGAGCACTATCTACAGGGGGTGGGGACTATATGTAGAGCACTATCTGCAGGCGGTGGGGGCTATATGTGAAAAACTATCTCTAGGGGGGCTGTATGTGGGGGCTATATGTGGAGCACTATCTACAGGGGGTGGGGGCTATATGCAGAGCACTATCTGCAGGGGGCTATAGGTGGAGCACTATCTTTGGGGGGCACTGTCTACAGGGGGCACAAAAACAGGGGGCTCTATGGGGGGCACTATCTGCAGGGGGCACTATGTGTGTGTGGGACACAGTGTATGGTGCTATTATAATTGGACACAGTGTATGGTTGTATTAGAATTGGAGGTGCAGTGTATGGCGCTATTATATTTAGGGGCGTAATGTGTGGCACCATGAGAATTTTATCTTCGTTTATAGGTGCAGAAATGTTTGAAAAGTGAGAAACTGAAGACATCTGAGCGAAAAACTGTAGAAATGGGTCGTGGCCGGGAGAAGTCATCATAGAGGTCTTGACCGGATAGAAACATCCTGTGAGTCACTTAATGTAAATGTTTATTCTGCCTCTATTGAGTACTATAGTCACTGTATGATCTGCAGCGAGATAATGGGTTGTATAATTTATTTTTTTTGTGAGGCTGCTAGTGATGTAGAACAGCCAGGAGGATGGGGGGCGCCATTTCAATATTCATCTCAGGCACAAAAGCTAGAATCGGCCCTGTTGGCATCAGTATGTTGTATGAGCTGCGGCATGCTGAGGCAGCCTGAGGGGACCTGGAGGGGAGAAGTGAAGATTAGCGGTGAGGTGAGTATACTTCTTTTTTTTTTTTTTTTAATTGTCTGATGAGAATGGGGGGTAGTCTGATGGGGAGGGTAGTTTGATCTAGAGAGAGAAGGTATAGGGCCCGACCATACAGACTGAAATCTACGAAGCTGTCATAGGTTTCCGCTATAAGTTACGACAGTTTTCTGAAGTAAATTATAATAAATTTGTTGTACCGCTGTGGTCCTGCCATTTTGAGAAGTCACACCCATTTTTACAAAAGTGGCGAGGGTGGCCTAAAAATGGCAAACGTCGCAATTTGCAGCACAAAAGAAATTAATCAGCACAAAATGCTGGACTTAAAACTATTGTAACAGACATGCACTTTAAAAAGGGGTTCTCCGCTTTGGACAATTCCTACTTGTTATAAGGATCCCTTGACAATAAGCAGATCAGAACAAGTCCTCCTGCCAGGAACCCCAGCGATCAGCTGTAATCTGTGGGAAGCCAAGCAGTGTGTTCAATTTCCCTGCAGCGCCATCACAGGGGAAATTAAGCATTACATAGTGCCCATTCAGAGTAAATGACGGTCTTTGTAACCACTCTCCACTCTGACCAAGAGATGAGGATCCTGAACTAGGGATTCCCCCTCTATTAACTCAAAATTTCCTAACAGGGTATATGAAAATGGCTTTTCTAAACTGGACAAACCCTTTAAGGTCCTGAACATGGTTGGGCTGAGAAATATACTAGAAATTGAAAAATTCCAATTTCTGGGTTACCTACTATTTAGTTAGTTACTTTACTTCTCAGGTCCCATTGACATCACAAATTTTCGGTTTTCTGACTAGTTGCATATCTTCAACCTTGAGACATGGCTACCTCGATGGAGTTCCAAGAGTTTTCCGTCATTACCATTTGTCAAATCCTATTATTTCCCCATTATATCTCTGTGTTACAGTAGCAAGTTGAAAAAGCTGATATTTCTTGCCTGAATCTTGACTTGCCTCTGGAGCCATATAACTACTTTTCGGCCCAGACATTTAGTGAATTTGATATTCCCAAGTAGGATCCCTCCTGTACTGCTCAGTCTAGGAAAACTTCAGGAACTATTACTACAGGGACATGAGTCAAAGGTCTGTCAAATCGGTTCAAAGAAAGCCTTCCTTTCAGAAGTTGCCTTAACTTTCAATATACAAATATCTCAATCACACCGTTGCTGACGGCTTTTCAGCGACAAAGATATATTGTTTTAAAAATCCCTAACAGGCGCTTTATGGCGCTGCGAAGACCCTGCTAGTGGCGAAGCGGTTAATAGGATGTAGTTATCTAAACAGAATACCTAGCAAATAGAATCTGATATTTCCTTCAATAGAAAACAATCTACCACAACCGTTTGCATTACTCCCGGAGAAAAAGACATTAGTTCTCTGAATTACACGCCACTTTCATAATTCTCCCTGAAGTGCCACACAGGGACTGTGCTGAAGAGAGGAAAGTGAAAACACATGTGCAGGATCTCAGTATCTGCTCTGCCCCTGGCCTCTGCCCACCAGCGCTGTTTGGAGTCTTAATCCTGTCCGTGAATGGCAGTATTTGTGAGTGCCTGCTAAGTCTCAGCTAATACATTCATGAATAATGGCCGCCATCATGTACTTATCTGTTAAGCTTACTCAGACAGTTCAAGAAAGGCATCAACTGCAACTATACAACCTCTTCTCACTTGCACGGAGAAGGTCCACTGCATGGAGAAGATGGATCGAGACCAGATGTGACCCCTGTGCTGTAAAACAGCTCATAACATGTGGAAATAAAGGAGGCCACTTAAAAGAAAACAAATACGAATTAATGGAAATGGCATCAGTTAATGTTAAACAAGGGCCGTACGGGTGACAGACAGGCAGCAAGACCGTCACTTGAGATGTCACCTGCAGCATATCCTCCGATGGTACCAAACTAGGCAGTACAGCAGGGCGTACAGTAGCAAGGGCGAGGCATGCGCCCCAGGCAGAGTTGGAATGGCCCACCAAAGTACTAGAGGATCCTCAGGTGGGTCCAGGCTCGGACACAGTACTGGGTCACAAACATCCAGCAGAGGACAACCCCATGTGAAGCTGACTTTGCAGCTGATCACTTGTTGTCACTAATGTCTTTTTGTTATGGGTTGATTCACAAATAATCTATTAGGCTCTGTTCACACTGCACCTAGGTTGGGGCTTCTGTCTGCAATTCAGCACTGTAACGACAAGAATAGAGCAGTGTGTAGTGCCACAATATTCTTGCTGCCAAAACTGGAAAACTTGAAGGAACGCTAAAGGATTGTAGTATAAGTAAATGGGGTCAATCAAGCACCGTTTGGATTTGTCGCGATGCCTTCGTTGAATGGAAGCCATGCCAACAGGTGTGAACAGGTGAGGCCCAAGGTCCAACATTGGTCCCATGTGCTAAGTGGAAGGGGAAGGGGCACCACAACAGCCAGCAATGAAAGTTAATAATGAAGTGCTAATAATAATGAGAATACATACTATTTATTTTATATAACTCTTAAAAACATATTAAAATAAAACTAGATAGATAGATAGACGGATGGATGGATGGATGGATGGATAGATGGATGGATAGATGGATGGATAGATGGATGGATAGATAGATGATAGATAGGTGATAGAGTAGATCAATTCTATGTATTCTCTGTACAATAAATAATACTATATGTGACCTGCAGGTGTCACTGTTGCTATAACTGTGTATGTAACTTAGATATTGAGCATTTTTCATGAACAGCAATACCAAAAATATGGGGTAGTAAATGGAAGACATCAGCAGTCACACCATCCAAACCTAATCTAACAGAGTTTCATGAAATTGTATCCAGTTGTAATCCTTTGTATTCTAATACATAAGCAGCACACGTCTCTATATACTGTCAATCAAGCTGAGCCAGGGAAAGCGAAGCCTGAGAGAAGTCGCCCACGCATTAGAATGAAACATAGCTTAGTGCAAGCAGGGCACCTGTCACCATATCATGCTGCCCGTAGTTAGGGTTCCCTTTTACATTCTTTAAAGTGGGTTCATGCTGAAGATTCACTTTATTTAAACGAGTTGTATAAGATTCTACAAACAGGTCTGCTCTTTTATTCCTTAGAAATAGCGCCACTCTTGTCCATGGTCTATGTCTGATATTGCATCTAAGCCCTCGATACAAGTAAATGAGGCTGAGTTGCAATACCAGAACATGCCATGGACAAGAGGAGAGCTGTTTATGGGGAAGAAAAAAACAGATCCTTCTTTCCAATTTTATACAACCCCTTTGTTTTTGTTTCTTGTTGTTTTTTTTAATTTGTAAGTTATGGGAAAAATATAATCCTAAAGGGGACCTGTCACCTCTCCTGACGTGTTAGTTTTAGTAAATAATTATATTCCCAATGAAATACAAATTCTGGAGCATCTTTTCTTTGACTCCACATTGTGCAATTCCTCTGTTATTCCTACTAGAAATTTATGAATAAATTGACAACTGTGTGTTACCAATTGGGGGTGTGTCCCTACACAGTCTGACACTGTCCAATCAGTGCTGACAGAGTGAGACTGTATACGGACACGCCCCTTTAACAAAGGGAATGGTAACACCCAGTTGCCAATTTATTCATAAATTTCTAGGAGGAATAACAGAAGAACGGCCCAACAGAGAAAAGATGCTCCAGAATAGTTATTTCTTGGGGAATATAAGTATTTACTAAAATAGACAAGTCAGAAGAGGTGACAGATTCTCTTTAAAGTAAGTACTGTTATTATTCTCGAGATAGTACAGGATCAAGTTAAAAAATAGATGGAGAAGGAAGGAGATAAATAACTGTGACAACTGTGAAACTACTTAGTAAAACTACACCTTAACCAGCGGAGGATAGTCATGTGCAGCTCACCATAAAACATCATGATGGAACTGGACAAAGTGCAGTAAAGAGCCACCTCAGCAATAAAGTGGATGAAGGATGGTCAGGGGAAAGGCTCCATTAGCCATGTTTACTCTATAAAAGAGGATTCTTCGAGGGGATATGATTACTATTTACAAACATGCCCAAGGTTAATGCAAGGAACTTCTAAGTGGCTGTTGACCTCAAGGACAGTACAAATGACAGTCCTCCCTGGAGATAAGAGGACAGATCGGCAGTAGCAGAGAACCGTTGTAACAAGGCTAAAAACATAAACTCTAATGGCAGATAAGAGACATTTACCCGATAGCTTGTTTATTTGGGACATGATATCAGTCGGACTTAAAGAGGAACAAACATCTCAAGTTTTATTTCAATTAACTGTTGTGACTGGCTCAGGGGAAGTTTAGCTTTCTTCAAGATGTTTGCAAGAACTTGAGACCTTAGAATGAATCCCTAAAATTCCCACTCAACCCAAGTATTGTAGATGGCCGTAGACGCACCAATAATTAATCTACTATCCCCGATATTCATTACTCATACTGATAATAAACGTGAATGTACACACTTTTTTTTATCTAAATTGTTATCTTTCTAGTGCTCAGAACTTTTCTGACACAGAGTTGCAAATCATCTGCAAAGATATTAAGTTAAATGATACAATTCTGACTGCCTGCAGCCACCACTAGAGGGAGCTTTGGAGCTTTCTGCATACTGTTTATACATGTAACTCAATACAGTGAATGCCTAAGGTCCCGCTAGTGGTGGCGACAGACAGTCAGGATTTGAAGCTCTATAGAGCTTTAACTGCTAGAAAGATATATTAAGAAATTATTTAGCACAGAATTTTGGACCTTAAAATTACATTATATTGCGGGAACTGCATAGGTCTCACAGATATGGTGCGGGCACAGAAGCTAACGCTGCACCATCACTTGCGGGTGCCAGTAGTATTATATAGCTTACACCACTTCCTAACAGTGAGGATTGGAGATAACTCGGATCCCTGCTATTAAACCTCTTAAATGTTATAGTCCATGCTGTAAAGGATCTGCCAGACACAGCTTCTGTGTTGACGCCCGTGGTTAGTCAGTCTGCACCTGCTCCTAAGTCTGATAGAGTGACTCCTTCTTCTACCACTCAGGCTGGGAGGCTGAGGAGTGGGAGAAAGCCTATCACAGCCTGGCCAGACGGAGCTAGCTCCCGCCCTCTGTCTATTTATACCTTCATTTCCTGCTCCTCCTTTGCCTGTGATTCTGCTTGTTTCCTGGCTCTGCTGCTGCTTGTACTATTTGTCCTCTGCTTCATATTGACCCTGGCTTTACTGACTACTCTCCTGCTCTGCGTTTGGTACCTCGTACACTCCTGGTTTGACTCGGCTCGTTCACTACTCTTGTAGCTCACGGTGTTGCCGTGGGCATCTGCCCTATTTCCCTTAGCTTCTTTGTACCCTTGTCTGTTTGTCTGTCGTGCACATAGTGAGAGTAGGGACCGTCGCCCAGTTGTACGCCATCGCTTAGGACGGGCCGTTGCAAGTAGGCAGGGACTGAGTGGCGGGTAGATTAGGGCTCACCTGTCTGTCTCCCTACCCCGTCTTTACACATGCTGAGGCACACTGGCAGGCATAATACATTGCAATGTAGAAGTATTGCCGTGTATTAAAGAAGCGGGGTCATAATGAGGTCAGGAAAAATAGGCGTTGGCTGTCTACTAACAGCTCAAATGTATGGCTGGCTTAAAGAGGACCTGTCACTAGGTCATATAAGTTGCATTGGGTAAGTGACCTGAATATCGCTGTTTGTGTTTTTTTTTTTTCCTGGATCCCCCTGTTCCAGAGATATGGCCCACTGTTGTGTTGGATTCACATATGCTAATTTGCTATAGTTAGCCTATGGGGTGGAGCCAGATTCCCTGCCTCTGATGCTGACCAATCAGCGCGAGGCACCTTGAGAGTGGTTCACACCCTGTTGGCTAACTACAGCAAATTAGCATAGAGGAAGCCAACACAACAGTGGGCCATATCTCTGGAACAGAAGGGTCCAGGAGAAAAACAAAAACATCGCTGGAATCAGGGAGACAGCGCTATTCAGGTCAGATAACCAGTTCAAATTATATGATCTAGTGACAGGTCCTCTTTAAGCCAAATTGTATATGTCCATATTTGAATCCGAATTTCAACAATATTTCAATACATTTGTTAAAGTTTCTGTAAAGTATTAAAACTTTTTTGTAGAAAACAACAAGCGGGTAAGACTAGTTACTATTATTGTTCCTCTGCACTATTTTTCTAAGAGAAGACAAAGCCTTTGAAACCAAAGCTGAAATACACATGTTTATTCCTTGGGATTTCACACCCTTGTTGCACAGTAACAATGCTTGTTATTTCAGTTGTTGCAATTGAAAGCTAACAAATATCTGTCCTAATGTAACATTCTCTCATAGATATTCCCAAGTGTCACTGCGAACACATCATTCCAATGGCAGGATGACAAAAATCCCTGCTGTGTTAAAAGAAAACACCAAGCAAGCGCCAAGTTGTATCAAATGCATAGGGTGATTCCCTGCAAACGTTATTATGAGAACGGCTGACCGCAACTAGAACCAAACTTGTATGTTTTATTGCTCATCCTGTGGTTACATTATTATTATTATTATTTTTCTTCCCTCAAAACCTGATTAATCCTCCGTTTACATTGATCATAACAGATGTTGGTTTATAAACGTCCTGACAATTGTATTAGTTAATAACTCCGTGAAGGGAACCTTAATAACGCATCTGTTTTTACAATCGCCGGAGAGCATCATGGGAGCACGCATGGTGGTCAGGCTTAAAAGAACAACGTTCATTTATGATAATTGCTTACAGCTCCCCACTTGGCTGTTGTTTTGTGACCTAAATATAACCAGTTGTTTCCTCTCTCACTCGTAGCTTTTTCAGGTCAGTCTTAATGATTTAATTCAACGAAAAATGTCTGCCATTTCCTGTAACCCCTGTCTTTATTCATCCCTCCTCCTAAAGTGTTTTCTTCTGCTTTGCACGATGTGGGTTTGGTTATTCTGTTGCTTCCTCGGGTGGGAACAATGCAAACAGTGTTCGTAGAAGAAGCAAAACGTTTACCTTCGGGCAAAGAGAGGGTTGAAAGTATTAGACGTGTATTTGTCCCTGTGTTGGGTTAATAGGGATATTCTGTTTGATCCTGGCCTCTCTTATTATTATATGTGTGCACTGACCACCAACAAAAACAGTGCTTGGTTTTCCTGGGATTCGCCTGAAATTGAGAATACGGGGCTAAAAGCTGTAGGGTTGTGAGTTGCACGTGGGTCTAAATGGGCCCGCCAGTCCTTCTGGCACAGAAAAAGACATCGGCGCTATAAATGGAAAGAATAGTTGGGTGGCTGGTAATGTGATTTTGTATTGGGACCTAGGAGATCGAAATGATACCTCTAAGGCATCATGCACCCGACCGTTTTGATTTTTCAGACTGCAAAACATGGATCCTAGTGGCTGCTGTGCGCTGTCTGTTTTTTTATTGCGGACCCATAAACTAGAATGGGTAAGACAGACCACAAATACAGACAAGAATAGGACCTGTTCTATAATTTGCAGAACAGACACATGGATCCACACAAAAAAAACGAGGTGTGCGTGGCCCTGTAGAAATGAATGATTCAGTATGATTTCCGCAAAAAAAAACTCGGATAGGACACTGAAGAAAGGAACAGCCATGCACATGAGCCCTAAGTAGAGAATAATCGATTTGCCTGATTCACCTAATTTTCAACTCAATAGATTTTCACAATTTGATTCACCAAAAATATCCTAATAGCTTGTGGATGAGGAATTAAAGGGGTTTTCTCATCACGACAAGGTCTGACATAATAAAGATTCCCCCACCAGTAACTACCCTCTATGGGCGAAAATGCTGAGTCCCTCTGCAATAGCAACTCCCGCTCTAGTAGACAAGTCCTGTCCATGCATTACACGGTTGGCCATTCATTTGACGTGGCTAAACTCGGTGTTCCCCAGTGATAACAGCTTATCGTCCAGGGCGGGGGCATAATAAAAAAAACATGGGGCCCTGTAGCAAAACCTGCAGTGAAGCCCCACTTTACAATGGGAACCCTTAGCAGCAAATTCAGAACATGAAAAGCTTACAAATATAATATTGTTTTTATAATGCACAGGGATAATGCACAGTCATTTCACAGTACAGGAACAATGCACACAGTGATGTCACAGTACCGGGATAATATTACAGCACAGGAATTATACAAACTGTGATTTCACAGTACAGTGGTAATGCACAAAGTGATGTCACAGCACAAGAAGAATGCACACAGTGATGTCACAGCACATAGATAATGTCCAAAATGTCCTAGCACAGCAGTAATGATGTCATATGCCGGTATAATTCACACATGATGTTACAGTACATGGATAATAAAAAAAGACAATGACACAGAAAAGGGATAATGCACACAGCAAGGGTAACATAGTCATCATTACTTGCACCATACCTCTGTGTATAAATGGACCCCCTTAGTTTTTTTGGGCTCTATAACAGCTGCTATGCCTTCTACCCTGGTAGTTGTGCCCATGGTCGAGGGTTAGAGAAGCCGGAGCAGTAGTGATCAGCCGATCGCCAGGCCGGCTTCTTTTTGAAAGGGGGTTGTCTTGTGTGACAACCCTTTTAATTTGTGACTTAGTAACGTTCAGATCGACTCTTCTCTAGGAACATCACCATGCCGTCAGCTTTTTTCGATTCATGCTGAGCTTTCCGTTACATATGCTAGCAGGTGAACCACACAGGTGCTGCTGACTTATCCAACAATTCACAAGTCTTATACAATGGGATTTATACCAGATATACAGGGCATGTGTAGTCATAGGTACTAGGGTGCACAAAAACTTTACACTATACCTCCAAGCGTATGACATAAATGGTACTTAATGGTTAATTTATCTAAATAAATAGTTATCGCTACCCATTATTACATAATTTCCTGCCCTATGTACATATTAGATTGTTATGTAAGCTTAGAATTGTTTTTTCCGCTTTGAGTCACACTTTTCAGTCTCAGTGTTGTCAGACTATATGACATAGATATATTCTAAAAATATGCTTTTATGGTTTTACCCATGTTCTAGATCCAAAAAAAGGTTTGTAGGTTTGATCCTGAAACTTTCTCCAGTAGGTGGCGCTGTTCTTCTGCTATCTGAGTGAAAAACATGCCAAGAAGATAATCTTAGAGTCTGTTCATACTGTTCTTTTCTGTCAGGTTTCTATTGGCTTTTGACAGCCATAAAACAGTATCATCATGCTCTATTCTATCTAGTAAAAAAAAATCATATATATTTATTTATTTATTTATATATATATATATATATATATATATATATATATATATATATATATATATATATATATATATATATATATATATACAGTGGAGGAAATAAGTATTTGATCCCTTGCTGATTTTGTAAGTTTGCCCACTGTCAAAGTCATGAACAGTCTAGAATTTTTAGGCTAGGTTAATTTTACCAGTGAGAGATAGATTATATTAAAAAAAAATAAGAAAATCACATTGTCAAAATTCTATATATTTATTTGCATTGTGCACAGAGAAATAAGTATTTGATCCCCTACCAACCATTAAGAGTTCAGCCTCCTCCAGACCAGTTACACGCTCCAAATCAACTTGGTGCCTGCATTAAAGACAGCTCTTACATGGTCACCTGTATAAAAGACTCCTGTCCACAGACTCAATTAATCAGTCTGACTCTAACCTCTACAACATGGGCAAGACCAAAGAGCTTTCTAAGGATGTCAGGGACAAGATCATAGACCTGCACAAGGCTGGAATGGGCTACAAAACCATAAGTAAGACGCTGGCTGAGAAGGAGACAACTGTTGGTGCAATAGTAAGAAAATGGAAGACATACAAAATGACTGTCAATCGACATCGATCTGGGGCTCCATGCAAAATCTGACCTCGTGGGGTATCCTTGATCCTGAGGAAGGTGAGAGCTCAGCCGAAAACTACACGGGGGGAACTTGTTAATGATCTCAAGGCAGCTGGGACCACAGTCACCAAGAAAACCATTGGTAACACATTACGCCGTAATGGATTAAAATCCTGCAGTGCCCGCAAGGTCCCCCTGCTCAAGAAGGCACATGTACAGGCCCGTCTGAAGTTTGCAAATGAACATCTGGATGATTCTGAGAGTGATTGGGAGAAGGTGCTGTGTTCAGATGAGACTAAAATTGATCTCTTTGGCATTAACTCAACTCGCCGTGTTTGGAGGAAGAGAAATGCTGCCTATGACCCAAAGGACACCGTCCCCACTGTCAAGCATGGAGGTGGAAACATTATGTTTTGGAGGTGTTTCTCTGCTAAGGGCACAGGACTACTTCACCGCATCAATGGGAGAATGGATGGAGCCATGTACTGTCAAATCCTGAGTGACAACCTCCTTCCCTCCACCAGGACATTAAAATGGCTCGTGGCTGGGTCTTCCAGCATGACAATGACCCGAAACATAGAGCCAAGGCAACAAAGGAGTGGCTCAAAAAGAAGCACATTAAGGTCATGGAGTGGCCTAGCCAGTCTCCAGACCTTAATCCCATCGAAAACTTATGGAGGGAGCTGAAGATCCGAGTTGCCAAACGACAGCCTCGAAATCTTAATGATTTACAGATGATCTGCAAAGAGGAGTGGGCCAAAATTCAATCTAACATGTGTGCAAACCTCATCATCAACTACTAAAAATGTCTGACTGCTGTGCTTGCCAACAAGGGTTTTGCCACCAAGTATTAAGTCTTGTTTGCCAAAGGGATCAAATACTTATTTCTCTGTGCACAATGCAAATAAATATATATAATTTTGACAATGTGATTATTTTTTTTTTTTTTTATATATATAATCTATCTCTCACTGGTAAAATTAAACTAGCCTAAAAATTCTAGACTGTTCATGTCTTTGACAGTGGGCAAACTTACAAAATCAGCAAGGGATCAAATAATTATTTCCTCTACTGTATATATATATATACATATATATATATTTTATATATATATATATATATATATATACACATATATATATATATATATATATATAAAAATATATATATATATGTCTATATATATATACATAAATAAATAAATATATCTTATTTTTTTTAAATATATATATGAGATTCAATGGGATTCATTAGGATCTGTTACAAAATCAATCATAACGAATCGTGTAAAAACAGAAGCCCTTATGCCAGTCTGAACATAGTCGTTTGGAAAGTAAAAAAAAAAAATGACTGCTTATGTGGGTGATGTATGAAGCATCTGCTATGACTGAAGCATCTAAAATCTCCCTCCGACTAATTCTTGAGTAAATGTGTTTTTTGCCGATTAGGCAACATATAAAGTTGCCCCGGGCTCCTATAGTCATAATGGGCACAGTTGAAGATTTCGGGGCCCCCTATCGATCAAAATAGAAAAAAAACTTACCACTTATATTGTTTAGAGGACTTGTCCACTTCTCCATGATTATTTCAGTAGAAATAGTAGTGACAGGTTTTCTATTATAAGTCTGTATGGAAAATGTGAATTTGTGCGCAGCCTCATCTACGCCGCTTGCTGTCTGCTATGCCACTAAAGTGTTGTAGGTGTAAGGCCGAGATCTGTTATTCTCGCAGCCACTCTGGGTAAACACACACGGGTGAAGCTTGTTTGGAAGGAATGAGATTATTGCCTCTGGATTCCTTTCAAAACACCAGCAGTGATATTGCTTTTTTTGGACAAGCTTTTTCCAGAAAAGAAATAAAATGAATTATTTTCAGAAGAAACTGGAGCTGATGAGGCAGAACAAGCTGGATGGGCTGCATTACTTTTCAACTGGGTTATAATCAGTATATGACTGTGTAATATAGAGTGAGGCTCAAATTAAAAAAAGAGAGCAAGAAACCACTGTCTATAAAGCCGGATCATTTGTTTTAAAGGGGCCAATAACCTTAAAGGGGAAATCTGCCCTTCAATACCATTTTGTCTTTTTTATCTAAATAGGTTAAAAATTCTGTGCTGATCAATTTCTTAATATATCTTTATATTAGTCGGAGCTTTGTTTTTCTAATACAGATACAATTTTGACTGGCTGCAACCACCACTAGAGGGAGCCCACTGCATACTGGTATTGTAAAGGATTTGCCAGACACAGGTTCTGTGTCGACGCCCATGGGCAATCAGTCTGCACCTGCTCCTATGTCTGTGAGACTGACTCCATCTTCCACCACTCAGGATGGCAGGCTTAGGAGTGGGAGAGCCTATGACAGCCTGGCCAGACGGAGCCCACTGTCTATTTATACCTGCCTTTCCTGTTCCTCCTTTGCCTGTGATTCTTCTATGCTTGTTTCCTGGCTTGCTGCTGCTGCTTGTACTACTGATCATCTGCTTGTTATTGACCTTGGCTTTCTGACCACTCTCCTGCTCAGCGTTTTGTACCTTGCTCTCTCCTGATTTGACTCGGCTCGTTCACCACTCTTGTTGCTCACGGTGTTCCGTGGGCAGCTGCCCCGTTTCCCTTGCTTCTGTGTACCCCTGTCTGTTTTGTCTGTCTTGCACTTACTGAGCGTAGGGACCGTCGCCCAGTTGTACCCCGTCGCTTAGGACGGGTCGTTGCAAGTAGGCAAGGACTGAGTGGCGGGTAGATTAGGGCTCACCTGTCTGTCTCCCTACCCTGTCATTACAGGTATACATTGAATTCAATAATAAAACAGTATGCAGAAAGCTCCCTCGAGTGGTGGCTGCAGACAGACAACATTTTATCATGTAACTCAATGGGTCCTTTTACACCGGCCAATATTGGCCGTAAGGCTGAGTTCACACGGGACGGATTCGCTGCGTAAAAGCACGCAGGGTATCCTTCCTGTACGCCGCAGGGAATTACGGACGAGAAACCGCACCAAACTTTGGTGCAGTCTTTTTTCCGAAATGTCTGCTGCGTAAAGCTGCAGGACCAGGCTGTTTCATCCCAGGAGACCGCTGCAGCCTGTGATTGGATGCAGCGGCGGTCACATGGGATGAAGCTGAAACACAGACTCCTAGGTAAATATAATATATTTTTTGTTTTCTGAGTTACATTTTTTTGCGAACACGCCGCAAAAAACCCAACAACTGCTATTTGTTGCGGGATTTACCTCCCCATTGAATCCAATGGGGAAATTCAATTGACATGCTGAGGAATAAACCCCTGCACCGCAGGTCAATTTCTGAGTGGATTTTCCGCACAGCATTTACGGAGCATTTGGATGAGATTTGTTTTATCTCTTATCCACTTTGCTGCTACTGTATTTGCTGCCTCCTACCACCCACTGCTTAATAGGGCTCCACTAAATATATTGTATATCTAGATGATATTATTATCCCCCTTACACTTACCTCTCAACATTTGTATCCTCATTCGCAGGACGTATTATGTCCAACCCCCATCCGCCCAGGAACACCCACAATAGTTCACAAAAACACCCACTTTGTAGTACATTTACATAAGCCCACCCCTTTTTTTCTGTTTAGTTGGGGGTGTGCCTTACGTTCCTCTCCGCTGGGATCCTTTTATTACAAAAAAAACCCTTCCCTTTTTTCAGGTGCCTAAATGCACATAGAGGAGTGGGCAATGTAGGATGGGAGAAGAATGAGGTAGTCCATAGGGCTTGGACCATTTGACTGTCTAGGGCCCACATGGCAGCCCTAGGTAAAGGTGGATAGTACTTGTACAGCCATAATAATATAATAAGGATATAAAAGCTTATAGAAATTATTTTATCATTTTTATACTGTAGATCCCGTAGTGTAATTGTTTCAAACTCGAGGCTCTCCAGATGTTAGAAAGCTACAACTCCCAGCATGCCTACGAAGCATCACGAAAAAAAAATCAGGACGGTAGAGGAGCTTCATGTATCATGTCAGTTCTTCCGGCAAGCGAGGGATAAGGTAAAACTGAAGCCGTTATTTTCGACTGCAAAATCACTTCTAATGACATGACCCAGAGGACAGCACACGGAGGATAGAACATTTTGTCATGTATCACATCCACTCGAATTCCCTCAAATCAAACATTATATGCAGAAATATGTCTGACATTTTAATTGAAACATTTGTTCAAAAACTTTAGCCGGTGCGCGGTCTACATATTTTCGATTCAGTTGCACTTCAGTTCCATTATTAATGGAGTGTGTGCGCTTACTTCTGTATGATTCATGTCATATCCACAGGGAAATGATCATGTTATTACTAGTTATATTAACGACTTGAGGGATGGTAGAGAATTCTCCATGATATATTCCTGGATGATGGAGGAGAGGGAACGGCAATGTTTAGTGCACATTGTCGTCATATACTAGGATGCCTTAGTTACCCAAGAGGCTTTTGCGATCTCGATGGACAGAAATGGCAAACCATAATAGGGAAAGCATGGTCAATGAGAATGAGTCAACTCTACTGACCCATGAATCAAAAAAGTTATCAGGATAAAGGTCAAGTACAACAGACACTAAAAATTCCACCAAAGTTAAAACGTCTTCAAGTCCAATATACACCGTGTTCCAAATTATTATGCACATTGGATTTAAGTGTCATAAACATTTAATTATTCGTTTTTCAATGAAACTCATGGATGGTATTGTGTATTAGGGCTCTTTGGATCATTATAATCAATCTCAGACACCTGTGATAATTAGTTTGCCAGGTGTGCCCAATCAAAGGAAAACTACTTGAGGCCTCATTTACACGAACGTGATATACGTCCGTGCGACGCGCGTGCTTTTCACGCGGGTCGCACGGACCTATACAAGTCTATGGGGGCATGCAGACAGTCCGTGAGCTTTGCTCAGCGTGAGTGCGCTGAAAAAAACTCACGATATGTTCTAAATTTCTGCGTTTTTCGCGCATCACGCACTGATTGAAGTCGATGGGTGCGTGAAAACCACGAAGGTCGCACGGAAGCACTTCCGTGCGAACTGCGTGATTCGCGCAAGAGCTGTCAAACTCTCAATGTAAACAGAAAAGCACCACGTGCTTTTCTGTTTACAAACATCCAAACGGAGTGTCTTAGAGATGAGCGAACCGAACTTCACCGGGTTCGGCCGAACTCGTTTTGACCGAACCCGGCAAAAAATGTTCCGGTACGCGACGTCAGGAGACTGTCACTGTCCAGGGTGCTGAAAGAGTTAAACTGGTTCAGCACCCTGGACAGTGACTTCCGATCACAATATACATGAACGTGTAAAAAAAAAAAGAAGTTCTGACTTAGCAATAACTCCCGGCTTCTTCCTCCAGTCTGACCTCCCGGGATGACAATTCAGTCCAAGTGACAGCTGCAGCCAATCACAGGCCAATCACAGGCTGCAGTCAATCACAGGCTGCAGCGGTCACATGGACTGCCGCGTCATCCAGGGAGGTGGGGCCGGATGTCAAGAGAGGGATGCGTCACCAAGGCAACGGCCGGGAGACCGGACTGGAGGAAGCAGGAAGTTCTTGGTAAGTATGAACGTCTTTTTTTTATTCACAGGTTGCTGTATATTGTGATCGGAATTAACTGTCGAGGGTGCTGAAAGAGTTACTGCCGATCAGTTAACTCTTTCAGCACCCTGGACAGTGACTGACGTCGACTAGCCTCATCTCTATGATGGCGGTTGCGCGAAAATCACGCAGCCGCGCATCATGCACTGATGACACACGGAGCTGTCAAGTGCGTTTTGCGCATGCAAAACGCTGCATTTTTTTGCGTGCGCAATACGCACACGCTCGTGTAAATGAGGCCTAAGAAGGACGTTTCACATTATTAAGCAGGCCACAGGTTTCAAGCAATATGGGACAAAAAAGGATCTCTCTGCTGCCGAAAAGCGTGAAATAGTGCAATACCTTGGACATGCTATGAAAACATTGGATATTTCAAGAAAACTTAAGCGTGATCATCGTACTGTGAAAAGATTTGTGGCTGATTCAGAGCACAGATGGGTTCGTTCAGATAAAGGCATAAGGAGGAAGGTTTCTGCCAGACAAATTAATAGGATTAGGAGAGCAGTTGCTAAAATGCCATTGCAAAGCAGCAAACAGGTATTTGAAGCCGCTGGTGCATCTGGAGTCCCGCGAACCTCAAGGTGTGGGATCCTCCAGAGGTTCGCAAGCGTGCATAAAGCTATTATTCGGCCACCCCTAAACAATGCTCACAAGCAGAAACGATTGCAGTGGGCTCAGAAATACATGAAGACTAATTTTCAAACCGTGTTGTTTACTGATGAGTGCCGTGCAACCCTGGATGGTCCAGATGGATGGAGTAGTGGATGGTTGGTGAATGGCCACCATGTCCCAACAAGGCTGCGACGTCAGCAAGGAGGTTGCGGAGTCATGTTTTGGGCTGGAATCATGGGGAGAGAGCTGGTAGGCCCCTTTAGGGTCCCTGATGGTGTGAAAATGACCTCTGCAAAGCACGTAGAGTTTATGACTGACCACTTTCTTCCGTGGTACAAAAAGAAGAACCGTGCCTTACGTAGCAAAATTATCTTCATGCATGACAATGCACCATCTCATGCTGCAAAGAATACCTCTATGTCATTGGTTGCTATGCGCATAAAAGGAGAGAAACTCATGGTATGGCCCCCATGTTCCCCTGACCTCAACCCTATTGAGAACTTTTGGAGCATCCTCAAGCAAAATATCTATGAGGGTGGGAGGCAGTTCACATCAACACAGAAGCTCTGGGAGGCTATCCTGACATCCTGCAAAGATATTTAAGCAGAAACTGTCCAAATACTCACAAATTCAATGGATACAAGAATTATGAAGGTGATTACAAAGAAGGGGTCCTATGTTAACATGTAACTTGGCCTGTTAAGTTTTTTTTGATTGAATGAGCTTTTGATTTCTGTAAATATGACCTCCTGATGCTGCAAATTCAACAAATGACCATTTTAGTTCTCTTTACAACCTTTAAAATGTTTTGTTCTCTGTTGTGCATAATAATTTGAAACAGTGCATTTTGAGTTTTTTACTTCTAAAAAAAAAATCTGTTATCATTAGGAGATTTGTTCAAGAAAATTTGCATTATACTCCAACGGTTGATGGCTTGAAGATTATACTGACTGTCATTTGCATCGACTATTTAGAAAAATCAGCGAAAAATAACATTTGCATAATAATTTGGAACGCGGTGTATGGTCATCTTATGGGTACCTCTAAAAGGGTGAACTAAGAGTGATCTGGGCCCTCACAGATTTAAGGTCATGGGTAGAGATGAGCGAACCGGGACAACCGAACCCGGTTTCGGTCCAAACTTCCGGAAAAGTTCGGTTCGCAGCGAATCCGAACTTCACCGTGTTCGGCCGAACCCATTTTGACCGAACCCGGTCAAAAACATTATACAAATCGGCAGCCACTTGTCTCTATCAATCACTGATAGAGAAAAGAGGCTGCTGATTAAAAATAAAATAAAAAGCATTTCATACGTACCCGGTCGTTGTCTTGGTGACGAGTCCCTCTTCTTCCTCCAGTCCGACCTTTTCTGACGCGGCAGCCTGTGATTGGCTGCAGAGGCCTCTGCAGCCTGTGATTGGCTGCAGAGGCCGCGGCAGCCTGTGATTGGCTGCAGCGCTCACATGGGCTGCATCGTCATCAAGGAATGTCGGGCCGGATGTCGAGAGGGACGCGTCACCAAGGCAACGGCCAGGAGACCGGACTGGAGGAAGCAGGGAGTTCCCGGTAAGTATGAACGTCTTTTTTTTTACAGGTACTGTGATCGGTAGTCACTGTCCAGGGTACTGAAACAGTTACTGCCGATCAGTTAACTCTTTCAGCACCCTGGACAGTGACTATTTAGGGTATGTGCACACACACTAATTACGTCCGTAATTGACGGACGTATTTCGGCCGCAAGTACCGGACCGAACACAGTGCAGGGAGCCGGGCTCCTAGCATCATAGTTATGTACGATGCTAGGAGTCCCTGCCTCTCTGCAGGACAACTGTCCCGTACTGTAATCATGTTTTCAGTACGGGACAGTAGTTCCACGGAGAGGCAGGGACTCCTAGCGTCGTACATAAGTATGATGCTAGGAGCCCGGCTCCCTGCAGTGTGTTCGGTCCGGTACTTGCGGCCGAAATACGTCCGTCAATTACGGATTTAATTAGTGTGTGTGCACATACCCTTACTGACGTCGCCTAGCAACGCTGCCGTAATGACGGGTGCACACATGTAGCCACCCGTCATTACGGGGCCTCATGCACACGACCATAAAAACACCCGTTATCACGGGTCGTAATTACGACCCGAAATAGCGGGCCCATAGACTTCTGTTAGCCACGGGTACCTTCCCGTTTTCTCACGGGAAGGTGCCCGTGCCGTTAAAAAGATAGAACATGTTCTATTTTTTTATTTTACGGGCCGTGCTCGTAATTACGACTCGTAACTACGAGCACGGCCGGCCGGCCACGGGCAGCCGGCAGTTTTTGCGAACCGTGCTGTCATTATAATTATAGCAGCACGGCCCGTAAAATAGAAAAATAGAACATGTTCTATTTTTTTAACGGCACGGGCACCTTCCCGTGAGAAAACGGAAAGGTACCCATGGGTAACAGAAGTCTATGAGCCCGTTACCGCAATAACGGGTGTTTTTACGGTCGTGTGCATAATGGGAGCACGGCTCGGAAAAACGAACGGCTGCCCATGCTCATCTCCTGAAATACTCTGTGCTGCCTTAAACTCTGTGGACAGGTCAGGATCCTGTTTCTTTTAAATGCTGCTAGGGAACCCGCTCGATCCACTATATAAGGCTAAGCTACAGTGCAGCATTTAAAAGAAACAGGATCCTGACCTGTCCACAGAGTTTAAGGCAGCACAGAGTATTTCAGGAGATGAGCGTGCAGATTCAGTGCTGCTGTGAACTCTGCTCTTACCATTACGTAGCTCTCAGTCTGTTACCTCTCCTCCACTCCTGTCCTCAAGAACACCTTCACATGATTGGCAAGTCACCACGTAATGGTAAGAGCAGAGTTCACAGCAGCACAGAGTATTTCAGGAGATGAGCGTGCAGATCTTGTGCGTGGTGGTGACTTGCCAATCATGTGAACGTGTTATAGAGGACAGGAGTGGAGGAGATGTAACAGACTGAGCTACGTAATGGTAAGAACAGAGTTCACAGCAGCACAGAGTATTTCAGGAGAGGAGCGTGCAGATTCAGTGCTGCTGTGAACTCTGCTCTTACCATTACGTAGCTCAGTCTGTTACCTCTCCTCCACTCCTGTCCTCAATAACACCTTCACATGATTGGCAAGTCACCACCCCGCACAAGATCTGCACGCTCATCTCCTGAAATACTCTGTGCTGCTGTGAACTCTGCTCTTACCATTACGTGGTGACTTGCCAATCATGTGAAGGTGTTCTGGAGGACAGGAGTGGAGGAGAGGTAACAGACTGAGAGCTACGTAATGGTAAGAGCAGAGTTCACAGCAGCACTGAATCTGCACGCTCATCTCCTGAAATACTCTGTGCTGCCTTAAGCTCTATGGACAGGTCAGGATCCTGTTTCTTTTAAATGCTGCACTGTAGCGCAGCCTTATATAGTGGATCGAGCGGGTTCCCCAGCAGCATTTAAAAGAAACCGTGTTTGTGTATGTGTGTGTTTGTGTATATATGTGTGTTTGGGTATGTGACTTTGTCTGTTTTTGTTTTTATATGTGTGTTTGTGTATATGTGTGTGTGTGTGTGTGTGTGTGTATATATGGGTGTGTTTGTGTATATGTGTTTGTGTATATGTTTGTGTATATATGGGTGTATTTGTGTATATGTTTGTGTGTAGATGTTTGTGTGTGTTTTTGTATATGTGTGTGTTTGTGTATATGTGTGTATATGGGTGTGTGTTTGTGTGTATATATGGGTGTGTTTGTGTATATGTGTTTGTGTATATGTGTGTTTGGGTATGTTTGTTTTTGTTTGTATATGTGTTTGTGTATATGTGTTCGTGTATGTGTGTGTATAACTGTGTGTGTGTGTGTGTGTGTGTGTGTTTGGATATGTGTGTTTTTGTTTGTATATGTGTGAGTTCGTGTATATGTGTGTGTGTTTGTCTGTTTGTGTGTGTGTGTGTGTGTGTGTGTGTGTGTGTGTGTATATCTTGTTGTGTTTGTGTATATATGTGTGTGTCTGTGTATGGTTGTTTGTTTGTGCGTGCGTGTATATATGTGTGTAGGTGAGTAGAAGTATTGGTATTGTTCACATTGATAACTGTTTTTTTATGTTGTTGCAGATTTTGATGTACCGATTGGACTACATCTTCGATTCGTTGGACTACTGCGTAGATCTACGTTTTTTCAAATTTTAATAAAATGGTTAACGAGGGTTTTGTTGGGGATTTCTTATTTCAATAAAAAAGAATTGTCTTTGTGTTTTTTTTTAAACTTTATTAGTGCCTAGATAATGGCAGTTGGCTGATTGACAGCGTCCATTATTAAGGCGGTACTTAGTGTTAGCCGGTGCAGAGGCTAGCGCTAACCACCCATTATAACCACGGTACCCACCACCACCAGGGGTGCCGGGAAGAGCCAGGTACGATCCAGTACCCGACCATCTGTTGTGATGGTCGGGTACTGGGGCGGCCGTAGGCTGGTATTATGAGGCTGGGAAGGGCCAAAATCAGTGGACCTTCCCACCCTTGTAATGCTAGGCTGCTGCTGCTGTGTTGTATCAGGCTGGTTATAAAAATGGGGGGGACCCCCACGTCGTTTTTTTTTTTGAATTTAACAAATTTAGCAATAGACGGGTCCCCCACATTTTTAATAACCAGCCATATACAAGGCCGCAGCAGTCTGGCATTACATTGGTGGGAAGGGCCACTGGTTTTGTCCATTCCCAGGATAATAACACTGTGTTGTATATGGCTGGTTATGATAAATTGGGTGGAACCCCATGTCTTTTTAAAAAAAAAAATTAAATAAATAAATAATTTAAAAAAATGACGTGGGGTCCCCCCCACTTTTATAACCAGCCAGATACAACACAGCAGCAGCAGCCTAGCATTACAAGGGTGGGAAGGTCCACTGTTTTTGGCCCTTCCCAGCCTCATAATACCAGCCTGCGGCCGCCCCAGAGCCCGACCGTCACAACAGATGGTCGGGTACTGGATCGTACCTGGCTCTTCCCGGCACCCCTGGTGGTGGTGGGTACCGGGGTAATAATGGTGGTTAGTGTTAGCCTCTGCACCGGCTAACACTAAGCCTCGCCTTAGTAATGGATGTTGTCACTCAGACAGCGGCCATTACTAAAGTGGTAGTAATAAAATTTGAAAAGAAAAAGACAAAGATATAGATAAAATATTTTATTGAAATAAAGCACCCCCAACACAACCCTCATTAACCTTTTTATTGTAGAAAAAAAAACGTCATCTAAGTAGTCCTCGAAACCGACGTAGTCCAAACACCAAACCTGTAAAAAAAACACAAAAAAAAACATGTTGTAGGCTTAGATTCAGTTTAATGTGTGATACTGACTGTTATACCATGTATAGAAGCCTTCCGCGAAGTTGACTTAGATACAGGGCGCCAGCAGACAGTATCATACATGGCCATACATACATATATACAAACATACATACAAGCATGCACATATATACATGCAAATATACATACATGCAAACATACACACATATATACATGCAAACTATCATACATACATGCATACACACACACATGAAAACATACATACATACAAACAAACATGCAAAGATACATACATACATATATACAAGCATGCACAAATATACATGCAAACATAAATACATGCAAACATAATTACATACATGCACATATATATAAACATACATGCAAACATACATGCAAAAATAAAAACATGCAAACATACATACATGCACATATATACATACATACATGACAACATACATACAAACATACATGACAACATACATACATGCAAACATACATACATACATACATGCAAACATACATACACACATGCAAACATATATACATGCAAATATACATAAAAACATGCACATGTATACATACATGCCAACATACATGCAAACATACATGCACATATATACATACATACATACATGACAACATACATACATGCAAATATATACATGCAAATATACATACATACACACATGCACATATATACATACATGCCAACATACATGCACATATATACATACATGACAACATACATACATACATACATACATACATGACAACATACATACATACATACATACATACCCAGCTGATTTTAATTCCAGAATGACCTCATAAGTGTTCCTGCTCTTGCTTGTGCTCTCAGTTGGCCACTGGGGGCGCATGGCAAGGTGAGCTCATTCCATCTGTTCACATGTTGTGGTGCTGTATGGTGGTGTCTGTTGCTGTAGTGCTGCACTTGTGGGGGGACGTGGCCCAGAGCCAAGGAGGCTTGGCACGGTCTGAAGGCATGGGTGCTTTTGGGCCGCTGGGTTGCTCCCTCTGCAGGAGCGGTGCTGCGGTGGTGGTAGCCGCCATGCGGTGCTGCAACCGCTAGAATAGGGACCCACTTTAAAGAGGTTGCCGTGAAGTGGCAAGTGGGCTTATAAAGTTTGATCAAAATTTTTACAAAGAACCTCATGTTCATGTTTCTAAATTATGCCTAGCGGCTCAGATCAACGTATATACTGTGGATTGTGCGGTCCATGTCTAGTTTCTCACAATGCTGATACATACATACATATATATACACACATGCAAATATACATACAAACATGCATACATACATACATGCAAACATACATTCATGCAAACACACATACATGCAAACATACATACATACATTCATGCAAACATACATACATACAAATATACATACACACATGCACATATATACATACATACATACATGACAACATACATACATACATACATGACAACATACATGCAAAAATACATACATGCAAACATACATACATGCAAATATATACATGCAAATATACATACAAACATGCACATATATACATACATGCCAACATACATGCACAGATATACATACATACATACATACATGACAACATACATACATGCCAACATACATACATACATACATGCCAACATACATACATACATACATACATGCCAAAAAAAAAAAAAAATACGTTCATACTTACTTTCCTCCTGTCCGGCCTCCAGCGATGACGTTTCATCCATGTCGCCGCTGCAGCCTGTGATTGGCTGCAGAGGCGGTCACGTGGGATGAAGCGTCATCCTGACGTGCGTGACTGCCACTACAGCCTGTGATTGGCTGCAGCGGCGAAAGGGATGAAACGTCATCGCTGGAGGCCGGACAGGAGGAAAGTAAGTACGAACGTATAATTTTTATTTTTTTATTACATTTAAATTGTATTTTCCGCGCGCCGAGCATGTACTGTGAAGGTTGCTGAAAGAGTTAGTGCAGCTCATTAACTCTATCAGCACCCCGGACAGTAGCATGCTCGGCGCACGGAAGTGACAGGTTCGGTCAGAACTAGTTCGGTCCGAACC
The DNA here is from genome assembly GCF_050947455.1 of Rhinoderma darwinii. Lineage (NCBI taxonomy): Eukaryota > Metazoa > Chordata > Amphibia > Anura > Rhinodermatidae > Rhinoderma > Rhinoderma darwinii. Next base: position 22,556,993 of record NC_134693.1, on the reverse strand, counting down.
TAACTTTTTTGTGAAATTCGGCGAACTAGCCGAACCGAACTTTTGATAAGTTCGCTCATCTCTAGTCATGGGCCCTTTACCAACCAGTAGGCACAAGGGTTGGGTTAACAAATTGCATTATAATGAACAATCCATTAATGGAGAATGGCGACTCACCCCCACCTCTCATCCCCTCACTTCTGATGGGCTCATATTGACTAATGAGATGTGGGCCCACTCTGGACATGGCCCTAAATGGTCAATCCGCCCCTGACGTCTAATAAATCAATGAAGTGGATGCTATTTGCTCCCACTAAACTGCACCACTCCTTAAATCAATATTTGGGAGGTGCAAACTGTGTGCATTCAAGGTAAGACGCTTTTTTTAAATGAGTTTGGCTTGTGAGACCCCTAGCAATCAGCTGCTATTGCCTAGGGAAAGTTGCGGCCAGCTATACATTTCCTTGGCCGCTGCAGGTGAGATGTAATTTTCCATATAGTACACGGACAGGTTGGGTCCGCAAGAGCTGGAGTAGCTGAAATAATACTTAGCGGTCCCCTCTTTGACGTCCATGTGCCCTATGCCTTGATGAGACAACCCCTTTAAGAATTTATTTCAATTTCTCACCATTGTCAATATCTCTGCATGCTGTCATCGAATAGGAACATTCTTCTTTACATCCAGGGGCTGGAAATCTGTACAGTCCTAATATACAGTATAGCATGTCTAGTAAAACTTGTATGCCATATTTCTTAAATTCATTATACGTGAGGCAAGGAGACATCTGGGTCTAGAAGTCATTTGGTGTATCACTGTGTATGGTGAAGGAGTGTAACACTAATCATTCTTTCCGCCATATCAAACTACACTCCAGGTTTAATATTTAATACCTTAAATCTTACCAGGAATAATACAGGATGATGGATTCTCTCTGCCGGCGTCAGGATTCTGGGGTTGAAGTCATTCCTGAAATGATCTGCATTCAAAAATGTTTCTATTTTATTATTTTTCAGAATCTACAAAAATTAGGACATTTGTGTGAATCTCCAGTCTGTCGTTCTGGTAAGCAATGTTACTCTGCGTACTTAACCTCTTAGGGACACGGTCTATTTTGGCCTAAAGGACGCAGCGTTTTTTCGTTTGGCTTTTTCATTACCGCATTCCGAGAGCCATAACTTTTGTATTTTTTCGTGTACATATAAGGCTATGTTCACACAGAGTTTTTTGCAGGCGGAATTTCTGCCTCAAAATTCCGTTTGGAAGTTTGAGGCAGATTTTCCTCTCCCTGCACGCCGCGAAAATTTTTAAATTCCGCAAAATACGCTTTCTCTGCCTCCCATTGAAGTCAATGGGAGGTCAGAGGCGTAAACGCCCGAAGATAGGGCATGTCTCTTCTTTTTCCCGCGAGACGGTTTTACCGCTCGCGGGAAAAAAGATGCCTTTCGGGTCGTTTTTGATACGTTTTTTGGCGCGGTTTCCACTTCAAAGAAACTAGTAAAAAAAGCTCAGTGTGAACATAGCCTAAGGGTTTGTGTGTTCCCAGATTAAGTTGTATTTTTTAGTACCACCATTTTAGGGTACATATAACTTATTGATTAACTTTTATTTTCTTTTTTGGGGTGGCGAATCAGCACTTTCGCCATAGTTTTCTGTGTTTTAAATTTACGATGTTCACCGTGCGGTATAAATAACCCTTTATTCGATGCGTTGGTATAATTATGACACAAATGATGTAAAAAAAAATGTTGTGTTTTACTACTGTTGCAGAATAATAGCAGATTTCATGGGAAAAAAATTCCAAGAGCCATAACTTTTTTATTTTTCTGTCCATATAGCTGTATGCGGGCTTTTTTTTTTTTGCAATACTTTTTTAATACAACCACTTTGGCATAGATATAGATTATTGATTGAGTTGTATTATTTTTTGGGGGGTGAAAAAAAAAATCTATTCTAACGTTGTTTTTTTGCACGTTAACTTTATTATATGGGTCATTACGTTAACGCCAATACCATATATGTGTATTTTTTTAACACTTTTGAAAAACAAAACCACTTTTTATGGAGAAAAATCTTTTACTGTGAAAGCTTTTTTTTTTTACTGTGAACACTTTTTTTTAATAAACTTTTTAAAATTGTAATTAATTAATTATTTTTACTCCTGCTAGGTGGATTTTCAATGTAATCCTTGGATCGCTGATACAATGCTTTGCTATACTCATTATACTAAAGCATTATTGCCTGTCGGTGATAAACTGACAGGCAATCTATTGGGCCGTGACGTTGGCCTTTGTTAGGCACCCAGCTGCCATGGCAACTCATCGGTGCTCTACGATCTTGTTGCGGGGTGCTAATGGGCTGTCAAAGGAACCCCCCTGTTTGTCAAACACTATAGATGTCATGGTCGCTATTGACTATGGCATCTAAGGGCTGGGATTAGAGGTTTCTCTGATCCTGGCCATTACAATCGGGGGCAGTGTGGAAGGCAAATGTTAGTGACTCCCATAGCACAGACTAGCGTTGATAGTCTACAGTATTAAATATACACTTCAGAAAGGAAAACGATACACATACCTATACTGTAGTAAATGTGGAGTAAATATCTGTCTGATATATGGCACACCTTCCAGTGACTTTATGTCAAGTAGAGTTGGGAGATGTCTCATATTTTACATTTGGTGTATTCTCCCCAAAAAAAATTATTATTTTTTCACTTTTTCTTATTTTGTTTTTATTTTATTCTTAAAATTTTTAATATTTCAGTTATCGCACAAGTCACTGGACACACATAATAGGCTAACATTTCCTTTTTCAGCAGCTTACTTGACAGCTTTGCTGTGTAGACTAGGTCAGTGTCAGCAGAGTGCAGGGAATTTAATAACAGATAAAAATAGATGGGGAGGAGAAAATGTATATGCACAGATAAAGCATTGTATGCAGCTCCTCTGCCACCCTCTGGTCGCCGTGACAGTAATTCATCTCTTTTCTGTCCAATAACTCTCAATCATTGCAACAGCCATAAAGCAAAACTCCCTGCTGAACTTTCTATACCAGGGGTCTCAAACTCGGCCGGGTAAGTGGGCCGCATATAGAAAAAATGGGAAGTTGACGGGCCGCATTACTTTCAAATTTGATACAATACAAAATTATTGTTAATCAATTAGTTATTTGAACTACTATAACACTATATTACTAGAATAATAATACTACATTTCTATAATAATATCGCTAGGTTTAAAATTTGAGATATTTCTCCACGTGCTTATTTCAACAATCCAGCTTTCCAGTTTAAGTGTTGCTAAATGCAGTCCGGCGGCTCAGTTAGCACACATGTCAAGATTGGGCAGCCCCTTTTTAGATAGTGCCGCAGTGCCCTCTGTGGATGCTGCCGCAGTACCCTCTGTGGATGCTGCCGCAGTGCCCTCTGTGGATGCTGCCGCAGTGCCCTCTGTGGATGCTGCCGCAGTGCCCTCTGTGGATAATGCAACACACCCCTAGATAAGGCCACAGTGCCCTCTGTAGATAAGGCCACAGTGCCCTCTGTAGATAAGGCCACAGTGCCCTCTGTAGATAAGGCCACAGTGCCCTCTGTAGATAAGGCCACAGTGCCCTCTGTAGATAAGGCCACAGTGCCCTCTGTAGATAAGGCCATAGTGCCCTCTGTAGATAAGGCCACAGTGCCCTCTGTAGATAAGGCCATAGTGCCCTCTGTAGATAAGGCCACAGTGCCCTCTGTAGATAAAGCCACACACCCCTAGATAATGCCAGTGTCCTCTTCAGATACTGTCACACACCCACTTGTAGATAACGCCACAGTGCCCTCTGTAGAGGCTGCCACAGTGCCCTCTGTAGAGGCTGCCACAGTGCCCTCTGTAGAGGTTGCCAAAGTGCCCTCTGTAGAGGCTGCCAAAGTGCCCTCTGTAGAGGCTGCCCCAGTGCCCTCTGTAGAGGCTGCCTCAGTGCCCTCTGTAAAGGCTGCCCCAGTGCCCTCTGTAGAGGCTGCCCCAGTGATGTCAGGGGCTTGCCCAGAGCTGGAGCCCCAGGCAGAGCGCTAGTAGGCTCTTCCTGGGACTCCAGCTGTGCTCCTGACATCACTGGGACTCCTGCTCTGGGGAAGCCCCTGACATCATTGTCGATGTACGGACAGCGATGTCAGAGGCTTCCCCAGAGTCCCGGAGCAGAGCCTGTACTAGCGCTCTGCTCGGGACTCCGGCTCTGGGGAAGCCCCAGACATCGCTGTTCATATGTGGACAGTGATGTCAGGCAATTCCACAGAGTCCAGGAGCAGAGCCGACACCAGCGCTCTGCTCCGCTCTGGGCAAGACCCTTACACACTGTCCATATATGGGCAGCGATGTCAAGGAATTCCACAGAGTCCCGGAGCAGAGCCGACACCAGCGCTCTGCTCGGGACTCCGGCTCTGGGGAAGCCCCAGACATCGCTGTTCATATGTGGACAGCGAAGGCAGGGAATTCCACAGAGTCCAGGAGCAGAGCCGACACCAGCGCTCTGCTCCGCTCTGGGCAAGACCCTGACACACTGTCCATATATGGGCAGTGATGTCAGGGAATTCCACAGAGTCCCGGAGCAGAGCCGACACCAGCGCTCTGCTCGGGACTCTGGCTCTGGGGAAGCCCCAGACATCGCTGTTCATATGTGAACAGCGATGTCAGGGAATTCCACAGAGTCCAGGAGCAGAGCCGACACCAGCGCTCTGCTCCGCTCTGGGCAAGACCCGGACACACTGTCCATATATGGGCAGTGATGTCAGGGAATTCCACAGAGTCCCGGAGCAGAGCAGACACCAGCGCTCTGCTCGGGACTCCGGCTCTGGGGAAGCCCCAGACATCGCTGTTCATATGTGGACAGCGATGTCAGGGAATTCCACAGAGTCCCGGAGCAGAGCCGACACCAGCGCTCTGCTCGGGACTCCGGCTCTGGGGAAGCCCCAGACATCGCTGTTCATATGTGGACAGCGATGTCAGGGAATTCCACAGAGTCCCGGAGCAGAGCCGACACCAGCGCTCTGCTCGGGACTCCGGCTCTGGGGAAGCCCCAGACATCGCTGTTCATATGTGGACAGCGATGTCAGGGAATTCCAGAGTCTCGGAGCAGAGCCGATACTAGCGGCTCTGTGTCCCGCGGGCCGCAGATGACAGCCCCAGGGGCCGCATGCGGCCCGCGGGCCGCGTGCTTGAGACCCCTGGTCTATACAGACAATACAGTAAGAAAGTATGTGTCACTATTATGTTCACCTCCAGGAAAGTTTTTCAAAAAGAAACAGTAATTAAATAGCTACATTTAAAGAAACAATCAACGCATTAATTGTCTTCTACAGTCTAAAATGTAATTACTGATACTAAAATTAAATACATATTACATTCCCTTTTAGACACTAGGACTCCATAGCTCCATGACTAGGACAAACAGAATAAGACTTAGGTAACCAGAATGAATATAGAAGTAACCATGTGGAGCAGTGACAGGATGACTTGACTATTCTCTTAGGCACATCTAGAGCCCCTTTATAAGACCTTTCTCACTTCTACTGGGAATCCAAACCCCAGTCCCTTTGCTGGAACATTTTACCACCTGATCTCTGGATCAAAAATTCCAGATTGACCAAAAAGTCCATCTTCTAATTTAGACACCAGATTATTCATGAATTTGTAGAGTTTATAGCAGGGGCTGGCATAGACAGAAGAAGACCCTTGTGCAAGAAAAGTATGTGGGTCCCCGGTTGCCATACGGTTCTTCTCTTTTGACCCATTTTACTGGTGGATCACAATCCATTAGTAATTATGAGGCAAATTTACTGGTGGATCACAATCCATTAGTAATTATGAGGTAAACTACCAGAAGGAAGGAGGCACTGTTATTGTTTTAGTTTGTTGGCGGGTCCCTTTACCTACAGGCCCCCCCCCCCTGTGCACTGGCTGCACATATGATATGCCCACCCCTGGTTTGGAGCTTACCTGAGCCCTTTTTTCGAAGCATATTTCCCCAAAAAAACTAGAAATGCCACATATTATTCAAAAACAAATGTAAGAATTGAAGGGAGTGTCTTCCCAAAAGAGATAGTTTTAAGAGAGTAAACTTTGCTATTCCAGGCTCATAAAAAAAACCATTAACATATCAACAATTAAGAGTTTTTTAACATATTAGTCACTGATTTCTGAGAGCTGCATTAACAGCTCGCTATATTTTACAGCATAATGGTAATTCTTAGAATAGGCAGATTGAGCACAAATGTAATTAATTGTGTTGCCACAAGGATACTTCTGGATCTTTGTTTCCTACAGAGAATAAAGAAGAATTCAGCCTTGGTTTTAATACGTGTTTTTGTGGAAATCACCAGAAATTCCACAAAATGGCCTTTGGGTTTTTCTTTTTACATTGCAAAATATTCTAATTAACAATTTTCTGAACACGATTGCTCATTTCAGGGGTCTTATAATAATTCTGCTAAGTTCTTTCTTAAGAAATGTGCAATAAATTATTTATATTCTAAGCTTTCCATATAGTGAAGAATTCTATTTGTTAGTTTTTGAAGGCTTTATATTTGTAAAACCGATCCCTGCTCAAGAGTTTAACACCACTTTGTCATGTACTCACGGAGGACCTATGTAGTGGTAATTTCTATAGTATAGAAACAAGGGTCTGGATAGATATCCATCAAGGCGCATATTGAGTAATTGTTAACCTACAAGTGCCCAAGGACTTTTTGTAAGCTGAGCGCTTCCAGAGGACATTCTTTTGTCTGTTCAGACAAGGAGGAAGAAGAGTGGTGGACTCTACCTGGTCATGCCAGTGAATGACTCTCTGCTCTTCTGAGTTTTTAACCTCAGACAGTTGAGTTCCCTGAGTACCTGATTAGTGGTTGCTAGGCTTTTTATGTCATTTTGTATTAAGGCCCTATTGCACAGGCCAAAATTTTGGCCGGTACAACAAGAGCTGCACCGGCTCCTGTCACAAGTAGCTAGGGATGGGGACGAGCGGTCGTTACTCCGACCACTCATCCCCATACATTATTCTCATGTCGGCAGCGCGTCTCGCTGATCCAGCTAAGTTAGAGCTTGGATGATGTCTTGAAGACTGTGAAGCAGAGTAGCACAGCATAGTGGGTACAGACTTTAGTGGCACCATAGAGACTTGTTGGATAAGAAATAGTGAATTGCGCAGGAGAAGTTTTGCAGTCAGCAGGAACAATCAATAAATGGGACCTTCATTGAATTGGCACAGGCTAACCTGGGTTGCGTAGTCTAAAGAATTTTCGACATATGTACATATGAACCGTACTGTGGTCGAACAGATCCAGGTCAGTAACGGACTAGTAACGTCAGGTCTAGTAATCAGTTTCAGGTTCCAAGGTCAGGGTCAGGCCATAGGTCGGTACACGGATAAGTCAGATCAAGTGGAGTCACGGCGAAAGCAAGTCGAACAGTAAAACTCAGGGAACAATAGGAAAAACAGCAGAAAATTCACCATGACGGCTGATATCCAAGCATTGCAACACTGAAATGGTTCCTCTCTAAAGCCAAGGAGGAGTGATGTCCCAGACCACGCTGGGTCCCGATCCTGCGACTGGAGCCATGCAGACACGCACAGGAGAGCCGTGGCATTTTGTGTTCATAGTGATGCCATGACTCCGGAGGGGACACCTTCCTTCATTTGGGGCAAAGATTTGGTTCACTGATCTAGTCCTGTATCTAAACACCCTGGCTAAGACAGAGTGGCTTGTCGGTGACCCAGTTGGGGCACAGGGCACATGCCCCATGTGCCCACCTTTAGCCATGCCCCTGGTCTTATACTAAGTGATATCACCATGGATATAAAGACATCATTTTTTGAAGCGTTACTGTAATGACGGGATAGGGAGACAGACAGGTGAGCCCTAATCTACCCGCCACTCAGTCCCTGCCTAGTTGCACGACCCGTCCTAGGCGACGGCATACAACTGGGCGACGGTCCCTACGCTCAATATGTGCACGACAGACAAACAGACAAGGGTACACAGAAGCTAAGGGAAGTGGGGCAGTTGCCCACGGCAACACCGTGAGCAACAAGAGTAGTGAACGAGTTGAGTCAAACCAGGATTGTACGAGGTACCAAACGCAGAGCAGGAGCGTAGTCAGTAAACCCAGGGTCAATATGAAGCAGAGGTCAATAGTAATAGCTGGAACAGCAGAGCCAGGAAACAGGAGAGAGACACAGGCAAAGACAAGAAACAAATGAAGGTATAAATAGACCAAGGGCGGGAGCTAGAACCGTCTGGCCAGGCTGTGATCCCACTCCTCAGCCTACCAACCTGAGTGGTAGCAGATCAAGTCACGGGCGTCGACACAGAAGCTGTGTCTGGCAGATCCTTTCACAGTTACATTTAATAAAAATCCATACTTACCCCATCTACAGCTTATGGAAAGCTGATTGACAACCCCTATGAGCTTTAAAAAGGCTGGGCTTTGTTACCCCTGTATGAGTAACGGATGAACCTAAAAATTGAAGTATGACTTTAGGTAACCCCAATATATCCTTCATGTTACATTCACATGTGTGTGGAAAGGTGAGTTATGAGGAGATGTTTGCTCACACTGAAGAGCTGCGTTAGCGATCCCCATCCATATCTTTGGCATTGATGGAGCACCGTGGTCACTGGTGATTTTCTTTCCTTGGATAACAGAATCATTGCTTTTCAGGGTCAAGGTCTCAACATGGATTATACTGGCCCCTCAGAACTATTGTGTTGGTCAGGGAAAGAAAACTACTAAGGCTTACCTTGTTTCCTCCATGTCAGAGGCATGCCCAAGAACAACTGAAGCAGGTCTACCATGTAAAGACCCCACCCAACAACTACCCATATCTCAGCTTCAGGGACAAGTGGGTGAGTATGACATGGGAGAGTGGAATATTGGGGTTAACCACAGTCACATGTGAATTTTTGGAAGGATGCTACCTACATTCATAAGATGCAGAAGTGGGCAGGAGGAAGAATTCAGAAAGTAAATATATTGCATTGTTTATTTATTTTTTCTTCTTTAGGGGAGCATAGAAGCTTACTGCATAGTGGTTTATTATTGAGTTCAATGTTTAAGTTGTGTACAGTAAGCTCCTAAGCACCCTCTAGTGGTGGCTGCAGACAGCAGGAATTGTATCATTTAACTGTATTGGTATGAAGGGCATTTTCAGAAAAATAGAGCTTTAGAAATCAATTGGAATATAATTTTGGACCAATTTAGAGGATGGACATTCACAGGATATGCCATAAATGTTGAATAAGTGCAGGTCCCACCTTTGAAATCCGCACCTATCTCTAGAATGCGGTCCCCTGACCTCTGTCCAACCGTCTCTGGCTTTCACTGGCAAGGTGGTCGGGTTTTCTGGGAACAGCCAAGTGCGTTTTGCTGCACTGTTTTCATAACTCCAATAAAACAATAAAAGTGAATGGAAGTTTCGGAAACAGTGTAGCATAACAAGTTTCCATATCTTCCAAGTTCCATAAACAGCGTAGCTCGCTAAGCGACACTGTTTCTGTAAATACCGTTCACTTCTATGAGAGTTTTGTAAACAGTGCAGCAAAATGCAATTGGCTGTTTCCGGAAAAACTTGCCAACTCGTAGTTCAGTGGCCGAGGCCCAGTGACAGAGATACACGATAGGACGGGGGTCATGGGGCCCTGTTCTAAAGATAGGTGTGGGTCCCAAAGGTGGGACCTGCATCTATCGGACACATATGGCATATCCTATGGAGTGTCCGAAATGGGAAAACCCCTTTAAAGAGAACCTGTCATCTGCCCAAAAAACTGCAGCTGACATCTCAGTTAGATTGCAGGCACCTCACAGATTCTGAGGTTTTTTTTTCTTCTAGCCCCCACCGTTGCTGAGATATCGGTGCCATTCGTTTTGGTGCCCGATATGCAAATAAGGCCTGTGACTGTCAAGTGGGCAGCGGGTGACACCTGTCACTTGATAAGAGGTAACCGCCCACTTGACAGTTAAAATCCTCATTTGCATATCAGACACCAGAAATAACAGCCCCGATATCTCAGAAACGGTCGGGGCTAGAAAAAAAAATAAAAAGCATCAGAATCTGTGAGGCGCCTGCAATCTAACTGAGATGTCAACTGCAGTTTTTTGGGCAAGTGACAGCTCCTCTTTAAGAAGTAAATGTGTATAATTAGTAAAGAATGTACAACGACCCTGAACTGAAGTAGATTGTACCACATCATCTAGAATAATGCAACATAAAGACAACTATAAAGCAAGCAAATGAAATGTAAATTCCAACTAATAATGCCTGTAGTTTCAAGTATACCAAACAAAGCCATTTATCCTGCTGGCTAATTCTTTTTGTTCTCTGTCTTATTCCTCATTTACCTTGATCCCAAAGTGTCAGGTATACGTCATGTGGGTGTTACTGTCTTCAGAAAATGACATTGTTCCTAACGCTAATAAGAGGGTCGGCTGATAATCCTCCTTCCCTTGAGATTTTCCCTTTACTTTTCCTTTGTTTCTAATGAGTTTTTTGTCTGCGCTAGAGATTTCAAGAGCACTCACCCCCTTATTCTGAAATATCACATCTTCTAAATGTTACATAAATGTTGTAAAATTTACTGAAGACCTTCACAGAGTTGAAAATCCTATTAGTCAAGAAAATGTTTATAGGCTATTGAGGAATACAAGTTTACGTTGCAGTAATTTTATATGGTAATGTATGGAATCTCACCATATAAACATTTATGTAAGAAAAACTATGTCTTGCTCTCTCTCAAGGTTGTAGTTACAATAGAAATTGGGTACAAAGGGGCAAATACCAATACTTTATAGAATGTGACTACCTTTCTCTATAAGCACAACAGTTGAACCCATTACCTTCCATTTTTATGTTAACCAGTTCATTACGGCGGATTAAGATTAAATTATATATATTTTTTCTTGACATAATTTATGCACCAATAGAAGCAGGAATTTTTATGAGCGGGTTTTTCACTAGTGCTCTTCCAGTCAGTATAGACAGGGAATTTACGCAGAATAGCAAGCTTCTAATTTTATTGCATTACTAGAATGTTAAAAAAAAAGGGTGAAGGGCAGATCAAAACTTTAGCCATATGTATAGAATTTTGTCAACTACCCAATATAAAGCTGGCAACGCACATGAGCTGGTCATATAACCATTGGTCCTTCCAGCCAACATGCATGTTCGTTCCAATGGGAATTCGTGGCAAAACTTTCAGTGTCACAGGTATAGCAGTTGCTGTAGGGCTCGCAATAACACTTAAAGGAACCTCAGGGGGTAAGGGGAAATTAGTGGTCACTGCGTTCCCCCGCAAAAAGGGAGATATATGGATAATGGAGGAGTAGAGGCAATGGGTGATTGAATACAGAGCATGGCAAGGTCAATGAAGAGAAGGAGGAAAAGAAGAAAGTTTTAAACCTAACTTTTCCACTTCCCAATCCCAAATGGTGGTCTTGGTGGAGTGCGACCCATTATTAGGTTTTGTTATAGTGCCTCATTGTCTAGTAATGTCACTGATGTGCATATTGTTTCTTAAGAAGAAGGATGACATTTGAAGATTAAAGTCAAAAGAGATGGCATTAACTCGCAGAGCCAATATTTTGTTGGACAGAACAAAAACATTACTGGTGACCACAGTGTTCGCTTCATGGGCAGGGGCAGCTAAAGAAGTTCAAGTATGAGGACCGCACCAAACTACTGCCATGTCTCAGATTCCTTGACCCTGTGAGTATTATTTCCAGTAAATGGAGGAGAGTGGATTGAACTTAATATTCACACCGATAGTTTAAGGTTTTGAGTACTGGTAGAGCTTGAAAGAGTTGTCCTGATTTCCCCCAAGGTTTTTGCCAGGAGAACTGCTTGTTTCAAGGACAATGAAGCACTTGAGAACTTATATTAAATTCAAGGATGACCACATTCCTCCAGACCCAAGTACAGCTCTTCCAGCATCCATCCTTAGACCTTATTAAGGATATCCTGGATAGTAGGTGGAAAGGGGTTGTGAAGACTATTCATTCTCATGTCCCAACCTCACGCCAGACCCAATTTGCATGCGAAGTAGTTGAATTGTTGGTGGAAAATCACAGAAAGTCCATGAAGGTTTTTCTCTGGATGAGAATAGAACCCATGACTGTGCCACCATATTGAGTGCATTTGCTCTATCCCAATGTGGATGCTTCCATATATAATAACTTTTCCATCCGGTAGCCAACGTTCACGTGAGACAGTCCAGGGAACTTTAAGGTCTAATTTCACAGTCCATATAAACATGCATATCCAATTAGCTTTGAAATCACTGATTTCCATTTTCTACATGTGTTTTACTTTGCCTAAGATCAATGCACAGAACTGAAAACACTTAAGCAGAAGGTTCCCATGGTTTGTACCTCTGATACCTCCAGCATCAGCACCTCGTCTTCAGGCTGTGAAATAAAACCTGACGCTTCCCAGATCACAACGAGTGGAGAGGACGCCGGACAGACTAACGCTTGAAAATGCAAACATGTGTTCCTGTATGGCACAAAATGTGAAAGGTGACTGAGCCTCCATTTACAGAGTGTAAGGTTACAAAGTACAACCTCAGATACTGTAATTTATTATTTTATTTCCACCTAAAAAATTAAACTTCACACAGTAACTTCCTCCAGGTTGTTGTTGTTGTTGTTGTTTTTTTTAAATTGATACTACTTATATTACAACATATGTTCTCCATCAAATGAACCAATACAAAGAGCACCTGTCACCTCTCCTGACATGTCTGTTTTAGTAAATACTTTTATTCCCCATAAAAATAGCAATTTTCTCATTGTGTTCTTCCTCTGTTATTGCTCCTAGAACATTATGACTAATTTGACAGCGGGGTGTTACCAGTTGGGGGGGGTGTCGCCACTCAAATTGACACTGTCCAATCAGTCCTGACTTTGTCAGACTGTGTAGGGACACGCCCCTTTAACAAGGGAAATGGTAACACCCAGTTGTCAATTTATTCAGAAGTTTCTAGGAGGAATAACAGAGGAACGACAGAATGAAGAGTTCTAAGAAAAGATGTTTTAGAATTGTTATTTTATGTGGTATACATTTAGGGCTGACAGGTCCTCTTTAATGTACTTTATTATATGCTTTTTCTCACCTGAATTTCCTTCCCATAATGCCTCAGCATAGACCACAGATTGTGAGGAGCTTTCTCTTTTCAGCTAAGGAATACTTCTTTATGAACTGCCGAGAGAAGTGGGGGAAGGGAAGTGACAACTGCTCTAATCCTATTTCAAGTATTTCAAGAGAAATGAGTCTAGCCGACACTTTTGATACATAAGATAATGTGTTCGATATCTGAGATTTATAATCCACACTAATTCCATGATACAAAGGCTACAAAATTTAGATGGCAGAAATCACTTCTTTAATAAAAAAGATACATCAGTTGCATTATCTTGAGAATACGAGAATAGAAAATTTAGAGATATAATAATAGAGCTATGGAACCTCCCGTACCTTGTTCACCTATCTCTATTGATATAAATCACGGCTCCTACTGCTATGTATTACTAATCTCGATCTCTGCAGGGGAACCATAGGGTATTTAACATACACTGAAATGGGTACCTGAACTCCCATTCAGAGGCCAATCAAAACAGTGAATGCTGGATGTAATACTGCATGTCCCTCTCCCTGATTGGCTGAGAAGGATTACTCGATCATTGATTGCTTTACAATAGAAACATATAGTGAGCTGGCCAGCTGATCTCTTTTGCCCAATCAGAGAGAGGGACGGGCTGTTTTGCATAAACCATGTGCTTCCTGACAACTCCCAAATAGGAATTCTGGAGTCCTTTTAGCGGGGGTTATTGTACTTTCCACCATAGCGATATTAGACCCCCTTATTGCTATCCTAATACATAAAGGTCTTTCTAGAGAGTGACAGAACGTCTTTAATGTAACCAATTTAGTAGAGATTTGCACAATCTTGTCACATTCATTGAAAGCCGCTCCAAACGGTAACAACATGTCTCCGGTGACACGGTGAGTTATTTGCAGAATAATCGGTCTGTAAAGATTAGTTTATCAGCAAATGTGAGAGTAGATTGGATTCTTTTCCAGAGGTTAATGGTAATTACATCCACTTAGACAAGCTGACATTTAATTGATAGGAGCTGATTTAGGGATTTTCTCAGTTGCTGACTTTGAGGTCAGAGCAAATACGTGTTTACTATGGGGATAATTGAAGGCAATGGATTTTTTTGTTGTTTCCTCCCTGTCATTTTCTGCTAAAGAGAACATAGTTGTGATGTTGTTGTGCAATGCTGTGAAATGATAATCCTAAGCAAAGGCCAGGAAGCTGGATGTGTACACTGCAGGTAGTCCACATGTCAGAAGCCGGGTTCCCATTCTAAAAGTGCGAGTCATTTTCAGGTTTTTTTTAATCATAAAATTGAGATTGGATCCAAAAGGAACGAGAGTTGGTATAAATTCTTGATATCTTAATTTTTGACCCAACCCAACGATGGCAAAATTATTTGGGGACAGCAACTCTCTTGCAACGGCGGTGTGGGATCCCGACATTAGAGTGCACAAAGTATTCACGGCTCCATAGTATGTGCACTGCTATACAGACTCTGTGTGCTCTGTGTGTACAGAATTATTCTCCTTTAGACGCAATGCTCCATCACACCTATGGTTGCTGAGAGATTTTCATCCTTGACACTCGGGTTGGACCCTTCGCTTTTCTTTTTATTGTTTTGTCCATACTATGTTTTAGAATCTTTGCTACATATACATATTACATGGTGTTTTCTGCTCTTTGAACTCCTGCAGTTCTCCCCTGGTGGCCTTGGTCTGTGGTCAAAATATTCAATGGGACAACAGGTCAATCAGGAGTAAATTAGGAGCAGATATTTTAGGAGATTTATTTTTATTTTTAAAAACCACAGACATATAGAACTGCTGTGTGGACTAGGAAACTTCCAGAAAGTGTATAGGGAGTGCAGTTATAGGGGACAAAGAAGCGTAATCCTTCTCACCAATGTGGGACCGGATAAAGATAGATAAGAGAGAGCTAAATAATAGACAGACAGACACATAGATAGATAGATAGATAGATAGATAGATAGATAGATAGATAGATAGATAGATAGATAGATAGATAGATAGATAGATAGATAGATAGATAGATAGATAGATAGATAGATAGATGGATAGATAGATAGATAGATAGATAGATAGATAGATAGATAGATAGATAGATAGATAGATAGATAGATAGATAGATAGATAGATAGATAGATAGATAGATGATAGATAGATAGATAGATAGATAGATAGATAGATAGATAGATAGATAGATAGATAGATAGATAGATGTCAATGTCTATAGTTCGTATAGGTACCTGTGGCAGCTCAGACAGCAGCAGGGCAGGCTCGGCTGGGACTAGGCAGCAGGTAGACGTCGGGCGAGGTGAAGCAGGTCAGACGTGGAATACAGCACGACACGACTTTGTCACAGCACAGTGCTCGACCAGGATGGTATGGAATGCAAGGAAAAGGAACTGGGACAGGAACAGGAACAGGAAACAGGAACACACTAGGAGGCCATCACATAGACAAACTTAGGAAACATCAACAATGCTCAGGCATAGAAGCAGGGGGCTGGACCCCTCTTATAGTCCAGGGTACTCAGGGGTTCAAGTCATTAGAAGTCCGGTGCGAGTGCTGCCCCTTTAACAGTGGGCACGAGCGTGCGCGAACACCCTACGGGATCCGGCTGAGGTGAGTGGACGAGAGCGCTGGCATCTCCTGAGGAGGAGGCTGGGGCCAGCGCTTGCCGACTCGTGGCTGTGGCTGTGAGGAGGAGGTTGGAGCTGATGGCCCGCAGCCACGGACATTACGATAGATAGATAGATAGATAGATAGATAGATAGATAGATAGATAGATAGATAGATAGATAGATAGATAGATAGATAGATAGATAGATAGATAGATAGATAGATAGATAGATAGATAGGTAGATAGGTAGATAGGTAGATAGATAGGTAGATAGATAGATAGATAGATAGATAGATAGATAGATAGATAGATAGATAGATAGATAGATAGATAGATAGATAGATAGATAGATAGATAGATAGATAGATAGATAGATAGATAGAGAAATAGATAGATAGATAGATGGATGGATGGATGGATGGATGGATGGATAGATAGATAGATAGATAGATAGATAGATAGATAGATAGATAGATAGATAGATAGATAGATAGATAGATAGATAGATAGATAGATAGATAGATAAATGATACATATATATTGATCTAGATAGATAGATAGATAGATAGATAGATAGATAGATAGATAGATAGATAGATAGATAGATAGATAGATAGATAGATAGATAGATAGATAGATAGACAGACAGACAGACAGATAGATAGATAGATAGATAGATAGATAGATAGATAGATAGATAGATAGATAGATAGATAGATAGATAGATAGATAGATAGATAGATAGATAGATGGATAGATATGACAAAAAAGCTGGTCTGTAGATATTGAGCAGTGATGGGGGAAATTTGAAAAATACCCTTCTCCATTTCTCAAGATTTTGAGAGTTATTATAAGATATGCTGCACCTACTGACCAAAATCAGTGCAATATCACAATTTATATATTTTTTTCATAGTGCATAGTAATAGTCATTTCCATTGGGCAGTCTCTGCTGTGCACAAAATGCATTCACTCATATTGGTCCATTTTCCCACTGGGGCTCCCAATCTAAATTTTCCACCTTAGAGATCTGCATACATACATTTGAGCCAATTTCATAACAAGCTAATATTATCTATCCACTAACTAAGGAAATTAATACATTTTTTAACTTGTACATTCTTAAAGGAACCATAACCGTTCTTCAATCAGATTATGCTAATGATAAACATAATAAGCACAACACCCGTTATATCTGCAATTCTAAGGCATGTTTTCCTTTCAGGTCACTGAGATATTTGTAGAAATATTATAACATGTATAAATGCCGATGATAATGTCTCATTCCACCCCCAGTGATTGCACCGAGATGGCCAGACGTTGGACATGGTCTTGAGAATGTAAGCAAGCAGTGAATAGTTTTCATTGTGTCAGTGATTTTATAGCGGGGCTGTAATGGTGGGGGGGGGTAGGGAAACGGACAAGTGAGCCCTAATCTACCCGCCACTCTGTCCCTGCCTACTTGCAACGACCCGCCCTAGACGACGGGGTACAACTGGGCGGCGGTCCCTGCGCTCAGTAAGTGCATGACAAACACGACAAACAAACAAGGGAACACAAGCAAGGGAAATGGGCAGTTGCTCGCGGAAACACCGTGAGCAACAGAGTAGTGAACGAGCCGAGTCAAGCCAGGAGAGTGCGAGGTACAAAGCGAAAAGCAGAAGAGTAGTCGGTAAGCCGGGGTCTGTATGGAGCAGGATCAAAAAGTAGCAGGAGCTGTAGCTGGGCCAGGAAACCTCAAGGAAAGAAATCACAAGCACAGATGGACAGGAAGAGCAGGCTTAAATAGACCGAGGGCGGGAGCTAGCTGAGTCTGGCCAGGTTGCGATAGGCTCTCCCACTCCTAAGCCTGCCAGCCTGAGTGGAGGAAGCTGGTGTCTGTCTCAGGGATGTACACTCAGGTGTTGACTGATTAATTCTGGGAGTTAACCCTGAAGCAGTGCCTGGCAGATCCTTTACAGTACCCCCCCTTTTATGAGGGGCCACCGGACCCTTTCTAAGTGGACCTGGCTTACTGGGGAAACGCAGGTGGAACCTCCTGACCAATACCCCAGCGTGAACATCCCGGGCGGGTACCCAAGTCCTCTCCTCGGGCCCGTATCCTCTCCAATGGACCAGGTACTGGAGGGAGCCTTGGACCATCTTGCTGTCCACGATCCTGGCCACCTCAAATTCCACCCCCTCAGGGGTGAGGACGGGAACAGGAGGTTTCCTCGAGGGGGCCAAGGACGGGGAGCAGCGTTTCAGGAGGGAGGCATGAAACACGTTGTGTATACGAAAAGACGGGGGTAACTCCAGCCGGAAAGAGACAGGACTGAGGACCTCAATGACCTTATACGGCCCAATAAACCGGGGAGCAAACTTTTTGGACGGAACCTTGAGACGCAAGTTCCTGGATGACAACCACACCAGATCCCCGACCACAAACAGGGGGTTAGCAGAACGTCTTCTATCGGCCTGAGCCTTCTGTATGCTCTGGGACGCCTCTAGGTTCTTCTGAACCTGGGCCCAGACTGTGCACAGATCCCGATGAACGACCTCCACCTCGGGATTGTTGGAACAACCAGGTGAAACGGAGGAGAACCGTGGATTAAACCCAAAATTACAGAAAAAGGGAGAGACCCCTGACGAGTTACTGACCCGGTTATTAAGGGAAAATTCGGCGAGGGGAATGAAAGAAACCCAATCAAATTGACAGTCAGCGACAAAACATCTTAAGTATTGTTCTAGAGACTGATTAGTCCTCTCCGTTTGGCCATTGGTTTCAGGATGGAAGGCAGAGGAGAAGGACAGATCAATCCCCAACTTATTACAGAAGGCTCTCCAAAATAATGAAACAAATTGTACCCCTCTGTCAGAAACAATATTGACGGGGACCCCATGGAGACGCAGGATGTGTTTGATAAACAAGGTAGCCAACGTCTTGGCGTTGGGTAGTTTCTTGAGGGGCACAAAGTGGCACATTTTACTGAAGCGGTCTACCACCACCCACACCACCGACTTGCCTTGGGATGGAGGCAAATCGGTGATAAAATCCATGGAGATATGTGTCCAAGGTCTCTGGGGAATGGGCAACGAACGCAGTAAGCCCGCTGGTCGGGACCTGGGAGTCTTGGACCTGGCACAAACCTCACAGGCGGC
The DNA here is from genome assembly GCF_050947455.1 of Rhinoderma darwinii. Lineage (NCBI taxonomy): Eukaryota > Metazoa > Chordata > Amphibia > Anura > Rhinodermatidae > Rhinoderma > Rhinoderma darwinii. The sequence continues at coordinate 22,538,103 of NC_134693.1, read as the reverse complement.
GACGTAGGCCTTAACGTCTTTAGGCAAACCAGGCCACCAATAATTTCTGGTAATGAGGTGTTTGGTACCCAGGATGCCTGGATGGCCAGATAGTGCGGAGTCGTGATTTTCCCTAAGTACCCTTAGCCGGAATTGCAGGGGAACAAACAGCTTGTTCTCAGGAAGGTTCCCAGGAGCTGAACCTTGATCAGCCGCAATTTCAGAGACTAAATCGGACTCGATAGAGGAAATGACTATACCTGGAGGCAAAATACAAACAGGATCTTCCTCCGAAGGAGGGCTGGCCATGAAGCTACGCGACAGTGCATCCGCCTTAATATTTTTAGACCCGGCCCTATAGGTAACCAAAAAATTGAATCTGGTAAAAAACAACGCCCATCGAGCTTGTCTCGGGTTTAGCCTCCGGGCAGATTCTAGGAAAACCAGATTCTTGTGGTCGGTAAGGACCGTTACCTGGTGCCTAGCCCCCTCCAGGAAGTGGCGCCACTCTTCAAATGCCCATTTAATGGCTAAAAGTTCGCGGTTGCCAATATCATAGTTACACTCCGTGGGCGAAAACTTCCTAGAAAAGTAAGCACAGGGGCGGAGATGGGTGAGGGAGCTGGTACCCTGGGACAAGACGGCCCCCACTCCCACCTCGGACGCGTCAACCTCCACAATAAATGGCTCCCTTTGGTTGGGCTGAACCAGCACGGGGGCCGAGATAAAGCACTTCTTGAGGGTCTCAAAAGCCTGGACGGCCTCAGGGGGCCAATGGAGGACATCAGCACCCTTGCGAGTGAGGTCCGTAAGAGGCTTAGCGACGACCGAGAAGTTAGCAATAAATCTCCTGTAATAGTTAGCGAACCCCAAAAAACACTGTAGCGCTTTCAGGGAGGCAGGTTGGACCCATTCAGCCACAGCCTGAACCTTGGCAGGGTCCATGCGGAATTCATGAGGAGTGAGGATTTGACCTAAAAATGGTATCTCCTGTACCCCAAATACACATTTTTCGATTTTGGCAAACAGTTTGTTTTCTCGAAGGACCTGGAGCACTTTCCTGACATGCTCTATGTGGGAAGACCAGTCCCTGGAAAACACCAATATGTCATCAAGGTACACTACAAGAAATATCCCCAGGTAATTTCTCAAAATCTCATTTATGAAGTTCTGGAAGACCGCAGGGGCATTGCACAACCCAAAGGGCATGACGAGGTATTCGAAATGGCCTTCGGGCGTGTTAAACGCAGTCTTCCACTCATCCCCCTCTTTGATGCGAATAAGGTTATACGCCCCCCGTAGATCCAATTTAGAGAACCATTGGGCCCCCTGAACCTGATTAAAGAGATCAGGAATCAAAGGAAGGGGATACTGGTTCCTTACCGTGACCTTATTCAGGCCACGGTAGTCAATGCATGGCCTAAGACCCCCATCCTTCTTCCCTACGAAGAAGAAGCCAGCACCTACCGGAGAAGAAGAGGGACGAATGTAACCCTTGGCCAGGGATTCCTGGATATACTCCCTCATGGCTTCACGTTCGGGACAAGAAAGGTTAAATATCCTACCCTTAGGAAGCTTAGCTCCTGGTACCAATTCGATAGCGCAATCGTATTCTCTATGAGGCGGTAATACTTCGGAGGCCTCTTTAGAGAAAACATCAGCGAAGTCCTGAACAAACTCGGGTAGCGTATTCACCTCCTTAGGGGGAGAAATAGAATTAACAGAAAAACATGACGTACAACATTCATTACCCCATTTGGTTAGCTCCCCAGTATTCCAGTCAAACGTAGGATTATGCAACTGCAACCAGGGAAGACCTAGAACCAAATCGTACGATAATCCCTGCATCAATAGTACAGAGCATTGCTCCAAATGCATGGAGCCAACAAGGAGTTCAAAAACAGGGGTATGCTGTGTAAAATAACCATTAGCAAGAGGAGTGGAGTCGATACCCACTACCGGAACAGGTTTAGGCAAATCAATCAGAGGCATAGCGAGAGACATAGCAAATTCCACAGACATGATATTAGTAGAGGACCCTGAATCCACGAAGGCACTGCCGGTAGCAGACCTACCACCAAACGAGACCTGAAAGGGAAGCAATATCTTAGTACGTTTCATATTTACGGGAAATACCTGTGCGCCCAAGTGACCTCCCCGATGATCACTTAGACGCGGGAGCTCTCTGGCAGCATTCTCACGCTTGGGACAGTTGTTTACTTGATGCTTGACATCCCCACAGTAGAAGCAGAGACCATTCTTCCTGCGGAATTCTCTACGTTGTTGAGGGGACACGGAGGCCCCGAGTTGCATAGGTATTTCTGAGTCTTTAGGGGAGAAACGAAGCAACGGGACTTCGGGAGGCATCATGGGGGAGTCGGAGGAAAAAACACATAAACGTTCACGTTGTCGTTCCCTGAGACGTCGGTCAAGTCGTACCACTAAAGCCATAACCTGGTCTAAGGAGTCAGAAGAGGGATAACTAACTAGCAGGTCTTTCAGGGCGTTCGACAGACCCAACCTAAACTGGCACCTTAAGGCAGGGTCATTCCACCGAGAAGCTACGCACCACTTCCGAAAGTCAGAGCAATACTCCTCAACAGGTCTCTTACCCTGACGTAAGGTCACCAGCTGACTCTCGGCAAAGGCAGTTCTGTCAGTCTCGTCATAAATAAGTCCGAGGGCAGAAAAGAAACAATCAACGGAGGAAAGTTCAGGGGCGCCAGGAGCCAAGGAGAAGGCCCACTCTTGGGGCCCTTCCTGGAGCCGGGACATAATTATACCCACCCGCTGGCTCTCAGAACCTGAGGAGTGAGGCTTTAAGCGAAAGTAAAGCTTACAACTCTCCCGAAAGGAGAGAAAAGCCCTCCGGTCACCTGAGAACCGGTCGGGCAACTTGAGGTGGGGTTCAAGGGGTGCGGTGAGGGGAACTACCAAGGTAGCATCAGGCTGGTTGACCCTCTGAGCCAGGGCCTGGACCTGTAGGGAGAGACCCTGCATTAGCTGAGCCAGGGTTTCACGGGGTTCCATAATGGTGTCAGGGACCAGGGTAGACTAGGTATAGGGCTTGTGAATTTGTAATGGTGGGGGGGGGTAGGGAAACGGACAAGTGAGCCCTAATCTACCCGCCACTCTGTCCCTGCCTACTTGCAACGACCCGCCCTAGACGACGGGGTACAACTGGGCGGCGGTCCCTGCGCTCAGTAAGTGCATGACAAACACGACAAACAAACAAGGGAACACAAGCAAGGGAAATGGGCAGTTGCTCGCGGAAACACCGTGAGCAACAGAGTAGTGAACGAGCCGAGTCAAGCCAGGAGAGTGCGAGGTACAAAGCGAAAAGCAGAAGAGTAGTCGGTAAGCCGGGGTCTGTATGGAGCAGGATCAAAAAGTAGCAGGAGCTGTAGCTGGGCCAGGAAACCTCAAGGAAAGACATCACAAGCACAGATGGACAGGAAGAGCAGGCTTAAATAGACCGAGGGCGGGAGCTAGCTGAGTCTGGCCAGGTTGCGATAGGCTCTCCCACTCCTAAGCCTGCCAGCCTGAGTGGAGGAAGCTGGTGTCTGTCTCAGGGATGTACACTCAGGTGTTGACTGATTAATTCTGGGAGTTAACCCTGAAGCAGTGCCTGGCAGATCCTTTACAGGGGCTGTCATTCTTACCTTGTGTTTTCTGGCCGCATGTGTTTTAACAGGTGCTCCAGATTAATGAGTTGATCTTTTCAGTCTACGGCCCACCAACACTGACCAGCAGCTCATTTACATGTTCCAGCAATAGGCAATCAGAACGGAAAAACAGGCACCTATATAATGAGGAGCATCTGGTACTAGAGAATAATCTAGTATCAACTAAAGACGGGGATAGTTCTTCCGCAAAATACACCTGTAGACCCATTTTTGTTAAAATAAAGCAAAATGTAGGGGTCTCATGAAGACAACCCCTTTCCATATGCCCTGTTGGGGCACATGGACATCAGAGAAGTGTCGCCCAAATGGGGCCCCTTTAAGAGCAGGTCTCGCTCTTGTTGACCTGGTTTGTCCATGTATTACATGGTCAGACCTCTACTGTTAGAGCAATATATGGCCGCTCATAAAGCTGGACCCGCGACTATGAATTTATTGCTGGGCCAGCCTAAATTTTGAAAAGGGGCAAATCCAACAATAGTAGCACCCAGAATCTGCTTATCCATTCTTCTTGCTCCTAAACTTGTATATTTGCCTATTAATTGTAAAGATCTCCAGCTTTATATTATACTCTTGTCTGGCAGTTGCTTATTCCTTTCTCTCCATTGGCATAAACATGCACGCTTGGCCGAGCACGCATGTTTATGGTGGAGTTTGGTGATATGGCTGTCGACCGAAAAAGCATCCGGCTGACAGCTATGTCACGTGTATGGCCAGCTTTAGCATAGTTTATGCTGGAGTTTATAATATATGTCGGGAATCACTTATGAAATTTGTAATGCTACTGAGAACATAGTCTTAGTGAGAAACAGACGTGGACCACCAGCTAGTATCTGCTGTGCACAAAGTATCTGAGACCCTTCCACATGGAAGTGATTTCTTGGTCACTGCTGACCTGATATGAACTCAGAGGACAGAGGTGTGGAGCTCCTCGCTATCAACCTGATGGGTAGCACTCCAGACAAACACTTCCAGCTGCTCGGCAGCCCAGACATACATGTCTTCCATGAGAAATATTTTTGCAGTCACTTTCAAAAACAAATGGCAACTCTAAAGGGGAAATTTGCCCAAAGAAATGTAACAACTTAATGACATTAAAAACATATGTTGTCATTGCATTCTGTTGTTACAGATTTTAGGCTGTGTTCACATCTGCGTTTGAGGATCCATTAGATTCCATCTCAAATTCCAACAAAAATTACGGAAAAAATAGGGTTATGTTTTGTGGGAAAATTTACGGACACCATGACGAAAACTCAATAAAACCCTCTGAAATCAAAGGAGTCCATCGGGGCACCGTTGGTGTATGTCATGTGATGGATCAGTCACAGCATTGAATTCTGTTTTACTGCTCCTATGACGAAAGAGAAGAACAGAAACAATAGCGCAGATGTTAACAGAACCATAGATAATTGTGAAGATTAGGATCAACAGATTTCCTTCCGTGGTTATTAGGTAGGTGTGTTATTTTAGGTGGTATATATAGATGATAAATAGATAGTAGTTTTACTTCTGGTTCCTACCATCCTCTGGTATAGGTTTGCTTAGTCCCAGTTCTGGGCGTATGGGCAGTATAGGGACCCACCTTATAGAGGTTGACTTGTCATGGCAGGTGGGCTCACACAATTTGATCAAAATGTGCGCTAAGAACCTCACTATTGTAAGTAGATTCAGCAGCAATGCACATTTATTTATTTATAGTGTTTAGGTGGCATTAGTGTTTGCAGAGTGCTGTCGCCTTTTTTGGATATTAGATAGATAGATAGATAGATAGATAGATAGATAGATAGATAGATAGATAGATAGATAGATAGATAGATAGATAGATAGATAGATAGATAGATAGATAGATAGATAGATAGATAGATAGATAGATAGATGATAGATAGATAGATAGATAGATAGATAGATAGATAGATAGATAGATAGATAGATAGATAGATAGATAGATAGATAGATAGATGATAGATAGATAGATAGATAGATAGATAGATAGATAGATAGATAGATAGATAGATAGATAGATAGATAGATAGATAAGAAAGAAATATATTACAAAGAAAGAATGAAAGAAAGAAGAAAAAAGAAAGAAAGAAAGAAAGAAAGAAAGAAAGAAAGAAAGAAAGAAAGAAAGAAAGAAAGAAAGAAAGAAAGAAAGAAAGATCCTTCTACCTCAATGGACCTCAATATCAATGGGGCTCCAAACCTGGTAATCAAGTGAACAAATCTTGGAAAAAACGATGGTTGTCCAACATATATGGCTCTTAATACATTGTAGTGATTATCTCATTGGCGGGTAATCTGGGAATTAAGACTGAAGAAAGGTCACAATTTTTGAAGTCCTCTGGATAAACCATATAATTTTGACATTTCCAATATTAGAAAGACTGAGAACCACTGAAATATCTAATGATCAGAGAACCCCAAAATGTTGAGGACCCCACTAGCTTGTACACTGCTTGGTTAGATAAAAATGTAACTTCTCTCAATCCTCTGGTCTCTAAGAAGCGGGTCCGAGTAATCCTGTTTTTGAAATTACAGGGGTTATGGGGTTGAGAGATCCCAATCTGTTCCTGTTCTGTAGTCTAGGAGGCTCTACAGCTTTAACTACAGCTTTGCAATTATTAAAAACAAATGAAAGTCTTTATAACGCCAGTTAAAATCCAGACACCGTTCCATAATTAGAAAATCATTTACACCTTTGTTTAATGCAAGGAAAACTCTGCTGACTTTATTGCATAAGCATGGAAAAGTTTATATAATCGCAAAGCAAGAAATCACATTGGAAGGAAATGTCGTAAAGAATAAAAAGTAATCTTCTGGAGGAAAAATAAATTATCCGCACTGTGACCAAGAAAAAGAAACTTTTCTCAATCATTGCTCTCCCATGTTGGTATTGGCGAGCCACGTAATCCTTTCAAGCAAACTGTAATTTCCAAATTAGATTATACATTATGTCATATTAGGTTTATATTAGAAAAGCAAATGGCGGTAACCCCTTCAGTGCCAAAAACATTCCTAAGGGTATGATAATGTCATGAACTGGGTGAGGGGTTTAATGTTGAAGGTTAAAAAGAAATGTGACACCAACCAATGTGTCTCATAAGAAACTACTGCAAATATACACTGATAAAGACTGTACAGATGTGGGAGGCCCTGGCCGTATAACATTTTAAACGTGATTCTTGCAGCAATGAATCTCAAAAGTAAAGAAAGATAAAGCAGTAAAGGATCTTTCTCATCTCTTGGCACCACTCTGAGCCTAACAATATTGCAGCAATTGTTCCTTTTTTAAAATTTTTTTTTTTTTTTTTTTACCAAAAGCTTCTTAAAGCGTACTTAACTTTTCAGATGACTTTTCAGAATAAGCAGACATAAGTGTGTACATGAGGAATAACACTATTTCTGGTCTTTATGTGACTTGTATTCTGCATTATTTAGCCGTTTTCCCCTCTGCAGGCTCTATCCCTAATTCTCAGTTGTCTCTGATCTAGTGGGCGGAGCCTAAATCCTATCATGTCTTCTATACACTGAACCCATAGAAGTGGAGAATCCCACTCTCCTATCTCTATCTATCACATATATAGAAGGAGCAGCAGCATGGAGAAGATTATACAGCAGTGTATCTGTCAATCCAATGAGCAGAATCTAGCATTGGGGTGACATAGAAATCTTACAAGCACATCTGTGTCTCTCTCTCTCTCTCTCTCTGCTTTTGCTTCCTCCCCCTGCTCACTCCTCCCCCTACATAGACTTACATGCAGCGTGTGTTGCTGACTCACTCTCACTCTGTTCCCTCGTCCTTCTCCCCTCTTCCATAGACTTCTATAGTACTAGGAAAAAAAGCAAAAAGGGAGACACGGCGCCAAGTAGCGTGATCAATAGTATAAGGAGCAAAAAAACGGTACATAAATGCTCACCTGTTCAGTGGCAAATTAGCGGCATGTAATTTGTATCAATAGCTGCTGCCAATCCCGGACGCAATCCCCGTGGAGATGCCAAAGTAATATTGAAGTAAGAGAAAAAAAACGGGATAAACGGCGCTGCTTATAAAGGTACGGTTTATTAGAAGGATGCTACGCGTTTCGGCGCCGGACCGGCGTCTTCATCAGGCATGTCGCAGGGTTAAAAACCACATGTATGTATACCAAATACCATAGGGTAAATTACAAACTGATTGGACCAGTTCAGACCAGCCTCCTGGCCAAAAACAGCAGGTCAAAGTTCAGAAGTTGATACAAATAAAGAGAAAAAATAAAAAAAAATAAAAAAGGAAATGCAATATGCAAACATATAACAAAGAAATAACAATATATGACTAGGATGATTAGATAAAAGACATGGATCACAAATCAGAGTGAACTACCAGCTAGTTAACAAAGATATATATATATATATATATATATATATATATATATATATATATATATATATATATATATATATATATATATATACAAATGCAAATATTAAAGTTATTATAATTATATATATTTTTTATTTCTATTATCGTAAACTAGCTGGTAGTTCACTCTGATTTGTGATCCATGTCTTTTATCTAATCATCCTAGTCATATATTGTTATTTCTTTGTTATATGTTTGCATATTGCATTTCCTTTTTTTTTTGTTTTTTTTGTTGTTTTTTTTTGGTTTTTTTTATTTATTTTTTTTCTCTTTATTTGTATCAACTTCTGAACTTTGACCTGCTGGTTTTGGCGGTTTTTGGCCAGGAGGCTGGTCTGAACTGGTCCAATCAGTTTGTAATTTACCCTATGGTATTTGGTATATATACATGTGGTTTTTAACCCTGCGACATGCCTGATGAAGACGCCGGTCCGGCGCCGAAACGCGTAGCATCCTTCTAATAAACCGTACCTTTATAAGCAGCGCCGTTTATCCCGTTTTTTATCTTACTTCAATATAGACTTCTATAGGCAGACAGTGAAGAGACAAATCCCCACCTTCTACAGCCCATCAATTCTACTTTGTAAGAAGGGATGGACTTTGCTTGACAACAGGGGGTGGACAGCAGATTACAGGAAGGGAGACACCTAGAGACAGTAACTTCACACAGAATTTTCATGAATAAAACAACTACATTTTAACAGTTAGTAAAATACAAAGTTGTTCTGTATCAGGTATACTATAACATTAGCATACGTTTTTTTGAAAAGTTAGAGTCCGTTTAAAGTTTACCTCCAGCTAAAAAGGAACACATTTCATGTCATACCTTAGGGATGTTCAACCTGTGCAGTTGCACAGGATACATGAGCTGCCAATACTGAAAAGGGTGCCATAGATGACCTGGCCCTGAGGCTTGCCACCACCATGATTTCTATACCACAGTTATTAGATTACTTTGTGTATGGAGCAGTATTATTTGAGCACTGTAATGTGGTATTTATATTGTATAGCACTGCTATTTAGACACAGTTTATACAGTACATTGCACAGTATATGATTGTTGTAGTGTAAGGTGGTGGTGGCACTCTATAGCACTGTTATTTAGGCAAGTATGTGGAATTGTTATATGGCGCTGTCATTTGGGCACCATAATGTAGATCACATAATTAAACACTGAATGGAAAGGTTATTTGTTCAATGTTGAACCATATACTATATGGGGAGGGCACAGAAGGTACTGCACAGGGCATCATCCAACATCAGACTGGCCCTGAAAATTACTGACCGCCTGAATCGTTATGTACATTAACGATGTCTCCCTATTTCTCTTATACAGTCAACTTTTTGTACTCCAGACTTCTGCTGACTTTTCTGGAAAAAGAAAGTAATTGTCTGACAGCTACCATTGTCACTGTCAGCCATGTTAACTCTCATAGGGTTAATTTCTCTGTCATTTGGTCACCCACAAGTTCCTTTCCTTTTCTCAAAGACAGCCAACCTGCCTGTCTCAAACTATAAAGTGAGTCCATATACCTTCCTTACCAGTGACAGTTCTCATGGTGCAGGGTTTCAAAATGTGCCCTCTCCACCATTAGGCCCCATGCACACGACTGTAAAACTTCTCCGCAATTACGGCCCCATTCAGTTTTATTGGCCGTGGACAGCTTTCCGTATCGCTACGGATGGGTGTCTGTGCCGTAGAAATGTTCCGAAAATTATGGAAAATGTTTGTCCTTTTGCACTTTACGGGCTGTGCCCGAAAATCCGGGCGGCCGTCGGCAGCTGGTCGTGTGGGTAGCGGCATTGTGTATGGGGCCTAAGTCACTGAAGTTCAGCATGCTAGCTACCAAATGAACAATCGCTCAGCCAATGACTATTACATATACAGTACATAGGCAGTATATAAATAAATAAATAAATAAATATATGTATGTATATATATATATATATATATATATACACATGGCCTATATAGCTAGAGATATATGCATACAGGATAGCACTGACTGGTTAGAGTGGGCCAAGAGGTACTTTCACCAATTAGTGCTTCACGTTAGTGCGGGGAGTCGCTTAACAATCCCCAGGACCCACATCTTTATTGACCGCTCTGACACAGCATTTGAGGGAAAATTTTAAGGCAGAGGATTGTTTTTTTTCTAATCTGTCATTTCCACTCCTATGGCACTTCGGACAGCTGCCTACTCTGCCTACTCCTCTTCCTGGCCCTGCTCCTTACCCTTGGAGCAGGCATCAATGTGGATAAATACATCTCCTGTACATCACTGCATACTGTTAGTTCAATATGAGTAAAGAATACTATTTATATTACGCCTATATTATTATATGTATTTTTATTATTTATGTCAAAAAATTAGAACTTTTTATCTTTGCTTTTTCACTGCATAAAAAAAAATCTGTAATAATGAAACACACCCAGTTTAAATTTCCTTTTTTCTCTTGAAGCAAGCACGGCCGCCTTAAGTCTATAGACCGCAGCGTGTTACTCTTTTGAAATCATTTTTTATATTTATTTCTATTTTCCATCAATTAAAGCAATTCCTAAACACCAATCCACAATCCTGGGCAGACTTCACTTGCGGTCTGTTTTATGAAATCCCATTTTTTTTTTTTTTTAAAGTACTGTTTACTTAAATCCCAATTTAATGCCAGACATTGAATTGGCCCACCTCTCCTTTTCTTGCCTACAAAAGAGCCACAGAGTAGGAGATCCAGGGGTTTTTCTGCTTAGCAACTGGAGCTTAAAGATATATATTTGTTTAGCATTAACACCAAGAAAATTAAGCTGTATTAACCGTAGAGTGGAAGGGAAGTATTACGGCAAGCATGACTTAACAATGCGTCTTATAAACAGCTCCACGTAGGAAAGGAGGGGGGAGGGGAGAGAATGGAGTGTCAACCCACAAGATTTGGAGTAAAATGGAAATATACGCCTCTCTTTTCCTGGCCGTTTGCTTTCGTGATTTTTTTAAAATTTTTATTAATAATATAATACTGTAATTTACCAAGGAAAAAGTATAACTCAAACTGAAAATAGTCTGGGAAGGATATGACATAACACACAACACTATATTAACTGCAAGCTGAGAAGCTGATGTATTTTAGGAAAATCTAACACACTCTAGACTCATAAACATTTTACAATATTATTGCACATGTTCGGCTCACTTTGTGCAAATAACCATTCCCTTCACATCTAATAAGTCTGCTTTACACGTATCTGGCCTTATAAAAACACTTAAAAGCCTCTTGTTGTGGATGCATTGATTAGCAGCTTTTTTTTAACGTGTGGCTGCAAATGTGGGGTGGTGTCGGATATTAATAGATTCTGTGTATTATTCCTGCCATGCATTAAATCAGCAGGTTGTACTGGTAGTCATATACGTATGTTTCCCACATAATATATGGGCCAATTACACAAATCTTGTTTTATGCCCCGAATCTGTTCTTGTTTGGCTATAGTGCCCAGGCCACAGGGAGAGACAATGAATTTATTTAATAAGAGAGTGTAAATGTAGTGACGGAAGAATATGGGTTATAGTTTTACAAGGAAATCAGGTGGTCCTAATGTATCCCCTCCCTCCTTCATAGTTTAAAGAGGATCTGTCACTTGATTATTAATTCCCTATCTCCTAACTAATCCAATAGGCGCTATGATGCTGATAACTGCAGTGTGATTTGTTTTCAAAAACCTTTATTATTTGCGAAGTTATGAGCATTTTTCTAAATATGCTAATTTGGCTGAACTTGCCAAATAGGAGGTGACTCTTTCTTTTCACTATGTGCGGGATAATGTTTTCTTTATGACGCTTTCCAATCAGGACACAGCTTCTCCCCCTTCCCTGCCCAGCAACACAGCGTGATCATATAGTATACAGCTTTCATTCCCTACTGTGTATTCAACTGGTGATATTTCCGGTTGTTTCACAGCTAGAACTACCAGTGTCATATGAAAGATTAGAATCTCATCTTTCATATGCCACCAGAACCTCTGTTCTAAGTGATCCGCAGCCCGAGATATGGCTAGCTGAAATGATTCCCCTTCCCTTCAGCCTCAGTCTCTCACACTGTGTGAAGCAGCTTCATGCTGATAGGTCAGAGGCTGTGAGGAGGCTCCACCTCAGGAGAATCGCTGCTGTTGACGCCCATTTGTCAAGTATAGGCTCATTTGCATATTTAGAAAAAAGCTAATAACTTTTAAAATAATAAATGTTTTGAGAAACAATTTTCACTAGCATTATCAGTGTGACAGCGCCTATTAGATTAGCTAGGAGATTGGGCATTACTAAACTAGTGACAGATCCTCTTTAAGGCCAGAGCACCATAAGTGAGCACCTCACCTCCCTATATAATTCGCGTAGCGTAGGGTTCTTGTCAGTATCTGTGCTGATAGTTGTATCAGTGGGTCTCTTATAGAAACTCAGATTATAATAGCCTTTACTTATTTACAACAACTTCCTTCAACTGGCTAAGATTCAAGATAACAAAAATGTGTATTGAGAAGGGGGGCTTATAACAAAAAATAAAATGGGACCTCCATTCTGGTGCTGGTTTATACCACCACACACCACCATACTGGCCCTAAATGACCAATGCTTGCTAGTAGGGTAGCAGGTAGTGAATAGGGGACCTGCAATGGTTTTAACCTCCCAAGGAAATTGTGATGGGTAACCTGCACTAGGTATGCACCCTTAAGGGTCCATGACAGCTGTGGTGGTTCCCTTTATTAGAATTGTAGGTTCGTAGCTAGTTTTTCTTTTACCCAGAGCAAAGTTTCAGTTCGCTTCCTTAAGTCTTGTCTGTAAATACACTGGCCAAGTCATAAAGGCTTGTTGGTGCCCCCTGGCCCCCAGAACCTTGGGCCTGACAAGCCCCATCAGTCCACCCCCTTGTCCTCTATCATACATACACAGAATTTATCCCTTGTAAAATTATGGAGGTGACTGGTAGACAAATATCTGCTATGGAATAAGCATTGGGTTGACTTCCCTCCCCTCTAATAAACCACGGCTTCACTTAAAATATATGACATTGTTAGTCGAACGATTACACTTGGCCTATATAGGGACATTACATTCCATCGTATACCGAATGGGTTGCACCCATGAATTTAAAAAGAGCAGCACAAAATGATGCCAATGCAATGGCCGAGGGGTTTGAAAGATAAGACAACTCAATATGGCATCTCACTACAGTGCAGAAGGAAAATTCCACTTAGGACTTCATGTGAAGAACCTTGTGATGTAGCCTTAGCCTTACAAACATTGGGAACGCACCTGGACCCCTGTTTATAGCTACACCACCGGTACTAAACCTCAGCGCGGGGTGTGTTAGCTAATCCCTTGCACTTGTTCACAAACATCTAAAATATTGTGGGGAACTCATTTGCATTGATGTTATAGATGACTTCACCTTCACCAAGACTTTGAAACCCCTTAAAAAAAACAATTTCTCCTTACAGGAGATTGTAAGGAACTCATCTTCATTGATGTTACAGATTATTTCACCTTCTTGTAACAAGACTTTGTCACCCATTACAACACAAAGTTCCCTTTCCAGAGTCTGTAGGAAACGCATCTGAATTGATGTTATAAGGGTCTTGTGGCTTCACTTTCTTGAAAGAAGACTTTGTAATCCTTTACAACATCCAGTTTCCCATCCAAGAGGTTCTGAAGCAAAGACGAGGAGAAGGGACAGCTTAGCTTCCCTGGAGGTCTACGATGAGAGTGGCAAGAAGGTTACCATAAAGTAGCAAGTTTCAACCAAGCTTGGTGTCAACTGTGGGTTAACAGCAGAAAGTGTTAACTCAAATCTCAAGGAACAGGACTAAATGCTGTAGTTCCTAAAGATGAAAATATACCCAACATTGCTTCCCTGCAAGGCATCACCGCCTGCTGAAGGCTCCACTTAGAAAAAATGACCCCATTTGAAACCTAGCAAAGAGTTAAAAGGATTAAAAGTACCAGCTAAATCATATCAGCAACGGAAATGATCTGCTCATTTGGCGGACACACTTCACAGCTTTTGGAAAATCACTAATGTTTGAAAATCAGTCCACATAAAAGTTTATTTTAATTGGGTCCTAAAGGTTAGATCCATTACCAGTAAATATGGGTGTCTGCAATTTATCTCAATAACAGGGAAAATAATGGTCAGATATAGCTTTGAGGAACTGCCTTTAATCTTTCAAATTAAATAGCCAGACATGCAAATGCGGTGCACATAACATTATGCAAGCGACTGCCCCTCCTGCCGGCTGATTAGCAGCTTTGTGACTCATTTCATGCCTGAAAGAAAAGATTGCACTGCACTGACTAAAGGGGGTAATTGCACTGAATAGTATGGACCGGCCGGTTGAGAGGGGATAGAGGAAACTCAATTGCTCTAGAATTTCAAGTAGAGGGAAAAAGGTACAATCTGGACCAATAAAACAATACTTAGAAAAAAAAAAGTCTACAAAGTCATATCTAGTGTCTGAATAGGGGCATAATAAAGACATAGAGGCATTTGCGTTCTCCTTGGGAGACGATATTATTATTATTATTATTATTATTATTATTATTATTATTATTATTATTATTAGATAATTACTGCATCCTCTGTGAGGCATAGGGGAGAAATAAATGTATTTCTTTTTTCTATTTTTCATGTTAGAGGTAGCAGAGCTGAGTTTGTCATTTGACTCTTTGGGGCTGCATGGTTGATGCATCAGGAAAGCCCTCTGAGTTGGGCTATTTTCACACAGCCATAATATGGCTGTATTTTAGCCTCTGTATTATGACCTTCACCTGGCACCAGTGAATCCACACTTGAAAGAGACCCTATCAATGCTCCACCTACAGGAAGTACTTCTGGAAAAAGTGGCGTATATAGAGGTCCCATTATGAAGTGCCTGGTGTATGCTCCCCCCCCCCCCCCTATGCCCTTTTCATGTCCCTTGAACCAATTCCTAACTTTCTTGGTTGGTCTCCTCTGAAGAGGGTCCTGCACAGGGTTTTTTCCACCCAATAACAAAGGGAATGTGATCACTCAAGGCTTGACCCCCTCTCTCCAAGGGCCCCACAGCAGCAACATGATCTGCCTCCATGCCTTCCATAGTTTCGAGGTTACGGGGAGTTTGGGTTTTCAGGCTTAATACAGGTAATGTGGCCATTCTACAGTCACCTTAAACCGACCTTGCGTTGGGGTTCAACACAAACTCCCACATTAAAGCATCAATAGTAATAGTTGCGCTACTGGTGTGAAGTTGCACAAACAATCTATTCTAATGGACAGTAGTTGTCGCTCTACCAAAAGTGTGACCCTCGCCTCCAAGAGAAATTCTAATGAGCTCTGTAATTTCCCATTGTACATTTTTACTATGAAGTCCTTTAGACTTTATGCAATCACTAAGTAAGGCCCTATGCACATGACCGAAAAAATCGTCCTTAAAGGGAACCTGTCACCAGCATTTTAGCTATAAAGCCAGCAATACCTGGTGAAAGTGGGTGAAAAATCATTGTCATCTAAGCTATAAATATGTTCTAAGTAAGCTCTGTAGCTTTAGTATTCCGTTTTTCAGTGGTCCCACGCCATATGCAAATGAGCAGAAAAGAGTCAAATCTTCATCTGAAAAGAGTCAGGTTTTCATTCCTCCAGCATCTCAGAGTGGACTCCACCTCCTTCTTTTTGATTGACAGCTCCTTAGCCAGTCAGGGCCAGACAGGTGGCAGCGGTGGAGGTGGTTAATAAGCTGCATCCCAGAGGGAAAAATAATTACCATAAAAGGCGGGAAGAGTTTAAACGATGATATTTACAGACAGAGGAGGACTTCAGGAAAGAAGAGAACAGGAACGAACTCTGGACAGCTGCGGCCATTGAGGGGTCAGGCGAGTTTAACAGGTAAGATGTTGATGACAGGATCCCTTTAATTACGGACACCTTCCCGTATATTTACGGGAAGTTGTCCGTGCCGTAGAAACCTTCCGCAAAAGATAGGACATGTCCTATCTTTTGCTTTATACGGACTGTGCTCCCATACTTTATAATGGGAGCACGGCCCGCCGTGCCCATAATTACGGACCGGCCATGTGCATGGGGCCTTACTAGGTAGAAAAAGTTCTAGCAGTTGCCTAGCAACAGGCCCTATGTCCCGAGGTGACCACTATGTATCTCCAAGCGCTTGTGGAGACCAATATGGTCCTGATATACAGTTTATATAGAGGAGGGGCAAGTGCCCTGAGTGGCTGGTACCAACAAGCGACTTTTTCTTGGCCAGGGTATTTAGATACAAGGATAGGGGTAGTAAAATTAACCTTTGCTCTGGGTCAAGGAAAATCTCGCTACTGCTCTGATATAGAGCTTCTCTGCAGCTGATGAGTAATTTGCAACTACCCGTATAGCCCCCTAAATTACTCGAATTAAAAGGTCACTTAAAATGATGTCTGAAGCATTTAGCAAAAACTTCTAGAAAGAAAGAAAAATATAATCTCCAGATGGTACACATATTAATTATTTCACTTTGCCAAGTAGGCTGGAGGCTGGAGGAGATAATTTCTTGCAGTCGGTATAATCTCAATGCTATATGCGCTGCATTATAAAACTTTCGCACTATTTCAGGCATTTACATGTGAGTACTAATTTTATGCTCCAGACAGACATGCTAATGTAAGTTTTCAGACCACGCTCACATCCATGTCTCACCTTTCCCGCATTTGTTGGTTTAAGCAGATTACTAGGAAAGTCTGCCCTGAAGACAGGCCCTTTTAATGTATGCCCACCTTCTGATGTTTGCAATCAGACTGCATAATATTATACAAAATATTCATCCGCCAGGCTATAATTTGTATTTGATTAAAGGAAACCTGCCAGATGCCAGGAAAACACGTTTCACTTTGAATTGATTTTCTGGCGAAACTGTGGCACAATGCATTTGTTTTTTCATCTGCGTAATGGAAAAAGCTGCCTACAATGAATAGTGTTCTGTATATATACAATATAGTGAGTCTGATATATAAGTTGGTACTTGTTTAGCATGAAATATAGTAGATCTGATTGGGGTGTGTGAGAATTTCAGTGACACATGTATGTCAAATACCCCTCAAGAAGGAAGAAAATTCCCTCTAGTGCCACTTATTGGTGACTTATACGTGACTTATACGTGACTTATAGGTGACTACTCTGTAAGTCAGTGTCCAACTATTTATAGAACCTTCAAACATGACTTAGGTAAATAGCCAAACCAGAGACAAACATCTGTAGACCGCACTGTTTCTGAGTTTTTGCTTCTCATCAGTACAGAGTAGGGTTCTGGTTGGTTGAGTAAGATGCCTTTGGTGCAGCTCTTGGCAGGTACTGATTCTCGCAGAATTGACTTACAAGACGGTCACCTATAGGTGGCACTAGAGAGATAGTTTTTTTCCTTCTAGAGGAGAGCTATTTTGCGTACTTTTTCTGAGGAAGCATTGCCCTTAAAGGAACAGTGTCACCAACATTTTTTTTTTCTATCAGTTTGATGTTAGGGTTTTATTAAAAATGTTTGTATTTATTTGTGTGTTTGTGTGTTACTTTTTCTTATTTTTACACTTTTTCTTCCCTATGGGGGCTGCCATTTTGTTTTCCATTTCTGTATGTGTCGATTAACGACACATACAGACATGGAATACGGCAGCTCCAGTCCCATAGGGACTGCGAACGGGGCCCGTTCCATCCACTATGGTGTACGCCGTGTGTGTGGGAACGGCGCATGCGCCGCTCCCACACAGTCCGATTTGAAATGCGCGCCGTCCGGCGCCATTTTCCTGTGGACCGGAAGTCGCGGCCGGGCAGTAAGATTACTACTTCCGGTCGCGGCTTCCAGACTTGTGCACATGGAGCAGCGGCAGCAGACGGAGCGGACGGACCGGAGGGAGCGGCGGCGACTGGAGCAGGTAAGTGATTTCTATGTATGTTCGTGTTTCTGTGTGTTTTACTAGTGTATGTAAACCTTCTACACTGTGTGTTAGCTCAAAAAATGGCGACACACAGTGTAGGAGGTTAGACCGTTCAAACCCCTCGTTTCTCCCGGCACTAGCCAGGATAAAGGAGGGGGGGATTCTGAGAGCTCACTAGAGCGAGGGATTTTTTCCCAATTTTGCAGCATAAAGCAATGTGGTTGCTTTACAACATGCAATGCTGCAATTTTGGGAATTGCTCCATCTAGTGACCAGTGCTGGGAAATATTATAAATTGAATCCAATTTATAATATTTCCTGACTCGTGAAAAAAATAAAAAAAATTAGAACAATGTTAAATCACCTACACACTAATTGTTTAACTAAAAAAAAAAAACATGTTTTGCTGGCAACACATTCCCTTTAAGGCTCCCCACCAGCTTGATCTCTGCAAGGAGAATCAGTGTTCTCTAATTGTAGCATGTTTTGTGATGTAAAGTGTAGAGAAAAACCGTGCTGTATGTCATATTTTGTACGATGAATGTATTTATTTATCTATTTATTTATTTATTTATTGTCTACTGTGTAGCTGTATGTATGATTTTGAAAGTTGATAGAAAATAAAGGATTTTTAATTAAAAGTAAAGAAATCCCTGCTTATGCGGCAGAAAAGAGAGTTTCAGTTTTATAAATTTCTGCAACAAATCTGCCGTTTTTCAACATACCCTAAAGATTGCCCACAGTCACCAGATCCAACACGTGTTCCCATGCTCTTGAATGAGCCAACATGACACACTATTGGTGTTAATGATGAGATTTTGATGGGAAAGTGGATCCGCAGATCTGAATGGGGTGTGTAAGAATGTCATTGTAGAATGTGTGCAAAATAGCTCTCCCCCATAATGAAGACGATGCTTTCTAATGCCACCTATAGGTGACTACCCTGTAAGTCAGAGGTCCCCAAACTTTTGGACCTTGTGAGCCACATTAAACTTGGAGTGATGGTCGCGAGCCACAGTCCAAACATGGAGAAACGTGGCAGAAATCAAGAAAGTGGTACAAGTGGTATATACAGAAGAAAATATTTATTATAACATCGAAATTGACACTGTTTAGAGGTTAGGATATGTCTTTAATATAGTCAATTTGGAAATCTTAATGTAGTCAATTCATATGCTCATAACTCAGGGATCCTATCGCGAGCTACACAGCTAGAGGTCATGCGCCACTGGTTGTGGACCACTGTTGCAAGTCAATGTCTGACCCTTTATAGAGCCTTGAACCTTGAAACAGGACTCAGGTAATATTTTTGACAGGTTAACAGCCAAACCAAAGACACCCACTTGTAGACAGCACTGTTTTAGCATTGTTGCAAAGTAGAGTTTGAGGCCTTTGATGCAACTCTTAGAAAGTACGGATTCTCCTTGAGTCGATCCAGCTGATAGGGAGTACCTTCCAAGACAAGAGCTGGATTAAAATATATCTGTGTTACCAAAAATACCAATCTTTTGGTACCACAGATATAATGATAATTAGCAAACATGGTAAACAATATTATCTTACCAACCATTTCTTTAGCGCAGCTGTAGCCGTGTATTATGGTTAAATTGCAACCACAAATATCACCTATAAATTCAAGTGTAGACGGTAGCTCATTATAATTATTAAAAAATGCTAAAAATGAGTAGAATAATCCACCCTGCAGCTCTGGTTCCATCCGTCCAAGCTTAGTCTATGAATTAAATCCAAAATTCATTGCTCCCTGTTCCACCACTAAGCAATTGCTCAACTCGGTCTCCATAACTGCTGTCACATTGTAATCTGAAAATAATGGATTTGTCCCAATCCTCATTTTTTTCACCCAGAGAAGAATCATGAGACATAAATAAAAGGAGTGCAGTCACAAAACATGGGTAGATCAGGCATGGCTTGGATAGCCATTCTTGTTTGGATATGCTAAATGTTGGGAGGCATGATTATCCATCGGCATGAGGAAATTACTTTATTATATGTGACTTTGGGGGTAAGTAATGTGAGTCAACAATTGCAATGTTCTTCAAAAGGGGAATTTAAATTTCAAAATGTCATAAAAGTTAATGGTTTGCCATGATTGGGGTGTTGCCCCTCTAAAACTTGTCAGCCAAGTGTCAAGTCTTTGTCCTGATTTTATATTAGGCAAAAAGTGATTGATGAATGATTTGGTGCGCAATATAAAATACACCAACTAAAGATAGCCATTTATAAAGCTATACAAAAATGTATAAAATTAATGTGTTCAATCACTGTCCCAACAATATGTGGGTCCCCGATTACATAGCTGGATCTCATGCCTGCTTTTCAATGATGATAAAAAAAACATGGCAACATTTTTTTCTACTTTTAGAATTATATACTACGCAGTTGGACACCTGAACTAGCATGCGTTTTAACAATCCTGAAATCTGGAGGTCAAAAGTAATGTGGTGTGATGGAAAAGGTGGCTCGAGGCATTATCTGTCTGGCCAGATCTAAGTCATTGAAGTCATGGTATAATTTGCCACAGAGATCTATTCGGGACTGTTGGCTGGTGTTCATTAGTAGAATGTGTGCTTAGAATCATTATCCCGTAGAATGATCCAATTTCAAAGAGGTGGCCTCACATGACCTTTCTAGAATTCTCTGATATAAAGAGAAGTGTATGAAGGATGAGAGTGAAAAGTTGTATTGCTAGTGAGAGGCATCAATGTCAGGTGGCAAAAAACAACCCCCAAATCATCACCCCTTCACAAGTGTTTTTGATGGCTGGTATGAGGTTCTTGGGGTGATTCATTGAGTAAAAAAAACCTTTGTTCTTTCAGTGCAAAGAACATTATTTCTGAAGTTTTTTGTTTCATTCAGATACTTTGCTAAACAAACCTTCTATGTTTTTGGAGTGAAAACTTAAATCCAGCTGCACTTCTGTGGAAAAATATGGAGAACATTTTGCCCACTTGGGCCAGATAATAGTATGGACAGAAGGGGAAACTGCCGTGAGGCCTCCACCACTTAGAGGTCTTCGTTGGCAAATTGATGTCAAGGTAATGGTTATGGCAGCACTTCTCACCATTTACCTTTTTCTCAAAAATAGGGAGTTTGTCAAGAGTCCTACACCACGCTTGATCTGGCCATGATGCCAATAAAACAATCTTAACTTGAGTATAAAAAGTAAAGTGCACCTCTAAATAAGTTTTCTATTTTTTTTAACAATCTATTATCATATAGATGGTCTCAATGCTGTTATTTTTTAAATTAACAATAGGGCAGTACAGAGTACTATTGTTTCAGACAGGCTCTTTGGTAGACATTGTCCTCCTATACTCAAGCCACATCTGTAAAAGTTCTCGGACTTAGGGTGACCGTACACCTTTAATAACTGTTTGCTGAATGCTCATCCGGACGACAACTATTCTTCCCGACCTCTCCATACACATGCAGGCTCGGTTCGGCTGAGCGTGCATGTGTTCTCAATGAGCAGAGGGGAATAAGCCATTTCCAGACACCTCTGGGGGCAGCTTATCACCCTTGAGAACAAGGGATTGGACAAGTTTAAATTTTAACATTCACAATCCTTTTTTTCCCTGACTTCTACTGAACGACTGTCAGTAGAACATCTTGTACTCACTAGATGGTTGACTGGCCCCGACGATACCGGTGGGTATGGCCGACATAAATCGAACGTGTATGGCCACCTTGAAATAATGGAGATGTTTTTCAATAAGGGAACAATCCATTGAGAAAATGTCCCAAAAATGCATCCGGTACATGGTTGCCTAGTGCTGGTTATCTTTTTTTTTTTATGTCAAAAAGAGGCTAACCAGTTGTTATTCTTATTTAACAAAATCTCAGTTAAAAATGAGAACATCCTATTGGACCTTTTCATGAAAAAATTTTGATTTAAAGACAAAACAGTTAAAGTGGCCGCCACACGCCAGTTAGGCCAAAATAATGTTAAATAAATACATTTTTGGACTAAGCTGTGTGTGGCTGCACATCTGAACAGAACTGTTTCCTTGCACAGCTGTGACAAATATTTAAGAAACCTGATACCTCCAGTCTAAAAATTATTCATCTCCAGGCCTCGCTGACTTTGATGGTCAACTGTTTTATTTGTAATTCTTTGACATTTTCCTTGTTTCCTTGCCTGGCCTGTGAATGTGAAATGGTTGTAAACACATGCAGCCTTGCTCACCGCCTCGGGCACCGGCAGTTGTCAGACCTCCAACCATATTATGCTGGTGGGTCCTACGAAAGCGCTGTGCTCTGGAAATGCCTGCGAACAGATTATTTGTTTGTTTTCTTTTCATCTGGCTTTGAATCGGCTGGAGCAGAGTTCCCCCTCAGGGAAAAGCAAACTTTTGAAATAAATGCTTCAAGATTGTGCAAACGCCGCAGTAGTCCGTAAGATCTGTGTGTTCTGGGTCAAGGAAGGAAGAATATACACGTCAGTCAAACGGGAGGTGTAAGATGCATGGAAAATCCGAGATACAATTTGAGTGAACAATTCTGGAAATCTTCCCAGGAAAACATCAGGTATGAGCTCACAAAACCTTCACTTTAAATGCTTCATTTTACCAGTGGAAAAGGTGGCGAAAAAGTCATAAAATATTTAGAAAAATCATCTATGAATGAAACATTACTATTTTAAGCACATGAACAAATATACATATGTTGTGTTCATTTATATTATAGAGGAAATGGGGGAAAAAAAATTCTGTCCATAACTAATGGGTTACATTTCTAGTATAGGTTGGTATGGCTATGGGTATATCAAATGTATTTATATGTGTTACTGTTATGTGTCATATTAAATAAATTTAATTACGCTTTATTCAACAATTTTATGTTACAGTTTGTTTTTTTTAAAGATTTTTTCTTTTCTTGCTTTTCTTTTTGTATTTCATTTAGGAATGCCGTTTCTTGAGTAATCAGAGAGTAACAAACTTTACAAGACCTACATATATGTTCAAATGTAGAAATGAATAAATATATATATATATTTTTTTTTTACACCAGTTCTAATGAATCTTCCTCATTCTGACACATCAGAACTTAGCCCACATTATGAGTGTTTTCTCCCATTTGCCCGCCCCCCATCTGCAACCTCTACCTTGCTTTTTAATAGAGCATAACCCAGCTTCTCTCTGGCATCTTAATTGTAGACATCACTGTCTGCAAGCAGTAGCTCTAGTAACAACATGTCACATAATGCCTCCTTGCCTGGTATCACATAGGGAGTTGAAGCCAGATCACAGATATCAGAAGCTATAGTTATATAGATCATTATTGTGATCAGAATCCTGGAGAGCTACAGATAAAATGAAGGCACAGGAGAGGCTAAGGACTGTGCCATGTGCAGCAGCATTCATGCCACAGGCATATTGCAAACTCCAGTTACTGCAGAGATGATAAATTTAGTCACCTAGTACATTTTTGCACTGCAACAGCCTAGATACATTCAGCCTGAAATGGCAAGAACCTACAAGAGAACGCAGTGAAATCTGACATCATAATTACAGGTGAGAATTCACATGGTTTTTCCATGCGTATGTTTAACACTAATTTAGGTAATTTTTATGCCAGCTGAGCAACAAGACCCACGGGGGGAGATATATCAATAATGACGCCCTATATGAACAGTGTGCAACAGATTCATCCACACCTAGTACGAATCCTCCCTGCGGCAATGGGGGAGAACTCTGTATGTACGGCATGTAATGGGAGCCCTATTAAGGCTCCATACAAAACAGAGTCGCAATGCGCCCATGCACTTAAGGCCTAAAGCAGGACAAACCTCTTCCAAAACACACACATTATTGCAATATCCAATGAAACCATTCACAAACTAGGCCAGTTTTCCCATGGCCTATTTAGATTTGTTTATCTCTATAGCTTGTACAGATTTTTACTACATATATCAGTCCCTGTCCTCAATTGGGCCCACAGTCTAATCTCAGACACATACACAGTAGGGCCAATTTACCTTTCAGCATATTTTTGAAATGGGGGGAGGAAACCAGAGTACCCGGAGAAGACCCACCCAAACACTGTGAGAACACTAAAACTCTACTTAGATGTTTCCTTTGGTCAGATTTAAACCCATGACCCCAATGCTGCAAGACAGCAATACTAACCACTAGGCCACCATGCTGCCCTCGATGAAACTATTATGAGTGTTTGTAACTGCAATTGCCCATGTAAATAAACAACAATCAACAATAAATAAAAAATCCAAAAAGTTCAAATTGTTTATAAAAAAAAACTTTTTTTTATTGATTATTCCATAAATGGTTACATTTATTTTTGTTCTGCTTTCTTATACAGGGGTCAAAAAGAACAAAAGCCCCAATTGGCAGTTGTTTTTTGTAAATCGGCCTATAGTCCCTATAAGCAATGAAAGTCAGAAAATAAGGACAAATGTCCATTATGAGATAACATTCATTTTCTAAGGGCTCATTCAGACTGGCGTGTCCCTCGACTTTGTGCTGTCCGTTAAAATAACGGACAGCACACGTACCCATTCATTTCAATGGGTCTATTCAGACATGCGTGGGTTTTCAAGCAGCGGGTTTCTGTTGTGTGAAACGCACAGCATGTCCCATATTGCTGCGTTTTTGCGCACCTTGTCGCCCATTGAAGTCTATGAATGCGTGAAACCCACGGACAGCACACAGACGACATGTGAAAAACACATGCCACACGCAAAGCACACTGATGGCACACGGACATGGAATGCACGAAATATGCTGCGTTTTTTATGCACATAAATCGGACGCGCTCGTGTGAATGTAGCCCAAGTCAGACACTTAGCTAAATATAGAAGATGAATTAGCTCCAGTGCTCGCTAAACAACATCAATATTTTTTCATTACATAAATCTAAACATTTTGGTTTTTCATATTAAATGTCAAGGATTTTCTCCTTTGTTCTAAAAAATTAATTAAATCCAAATACACCAACACGTCAACATGTGCTCTACAAACAGTGGCCCTATTGTTGAAACAGACTGCAATTATTTGTTATTATTTAGATGAGAAAAAGTTTCTTGCATGAGGGATATATGCTAGTAATTATATAATAAGACTAAGAGAGAAACTGATATTCAAAGTATCTTGCAGAGATCTTCCTAAGGGTGCAGGGTTCATTACCATATTATAATTGTGGCATTTTGGCCAGCTTGTGCCTTCCATTGATATTAAAAAAAGCCTTAGAGGAACAGTTTACATTGCTAGCTCCCAGGGTTTCTGTCCAAAGGATTCACATTCATCAGATACATAAGCCACGCCTCCAAAAAGTGCCCAATCGTTCTTGACTCATGAGTAGTGCACATGAATATTCTCCAAAGACATGGACAGTTATTCGTTTAGAGAAATTGAACAGTGTAATCGGTATTAACATTTATTTTTTTGCATAATCAACACCAACGTTGGGACAAGGGTTAGGCAGAGTAGGCAGATACCTAGGGTATCACTGGGGGAGGCGTGCAATTTGTGGAATAAAAATTAAAAAGACAACAATGCTCTGACTATGTACAACCAATCGGACACTATATCTGAGCTGCTGATATTACAATAGAAGTCAGGGTATAATCAGAGCTTTCTTTTAGTGCATTGGTTAAGGAATATCACCTGTCATACAGAATTGACTTTCGTTGCGTGACAGACGAACAGTAACCATTCCCTGTAGAGAAATTGGCTGATTGAAGAGAGCGAGTGACGGGCGGCAGTATATATATATGTTATATATAAGAGGGGGAATGGTGCCAGGAGATGAGTCGGGAGACAGATACATGGTAGTGTGGCCAGTTCTAGCTTTTTGTGCTCACGCTGCCTCCCGGCCACTTCCTGATTACATGGTCGGGACTTACGGAAACAGCTTAACTTGCTGTTTCCGTAACTCCCATAGTAGTTATTAGCAGTTACGGAAGGAGCATAGCATACGAGCTACGCTGTTTCCATAACTACCATCCAGTTCTACGGGACTTATGGAAGCAGCATAGCTCTCCTTCATGATCGGAGCCGGATCACAAAGAGCTAGAACGGGGTTGAGGGGCCCCGTTCTAGAGATAGGTGTCGGTACTAGAGGTAGGACCCGCATCTATCCGACATTTGTGACATATCCTGTGGATATGTCATAAATGTCTCTGGTGGGAAAACCCCTTTAATTCTCAGCCTATAACTTTTCTATAATTTTTTGTATCATGGTCCTTGAGCCTAGATGCCCCTTCTTTGTTCCTAGCCCAAGTCCTATAAAAATATAGCACATGTACTATATCAAAACTAACATACATCTCAAAGCCCTGACGGAGGACCTACCTACTTACATTGAAATAATAGAAAACGTAAGACTGGGTAGCACCTGGAGCATTACAATCACACACCAGGCTTATGGGATTAATTATTCCCCCCTTACCCTTTATCTCTGTGTGCATCACATTATTCCATTTCAAAGAATTTGCAGCGAAACTTATACTTCATCCTTTAACAGCAAGCAAAAACACAGCTGAAGCTAATTACAGGCCAACCATATGCACTGGGTTAGGTAATAAATATGGGAGCACTGATATATGTAATGCTTTATTAAGCTATCTTTGATACAACAGCATGCATGGCAATTATGCCTGCAGGCTACCGAAGGCTACTCCACATTTATCTGGGACCACCCAAAGAGCAAGACATGAGGGTCTCCGTACAGAACGCATATCTCTGGTTTAACACAGCCGAGGAAGGCAGAACTTTGAGATCCCATCTCCTCAGTTCCCAATCCTGGGAAAACCAAAGCGTCTTTATGCCACAGTCTGTGTTTAGGACCTTGTAAAAACCAAATATCTTTAGGCTAACAAATTCTAATGAACTTTTAATAAAATCATTATGTGGGATTTTTAACCCTAAACATTTATTTTACAGATATTTAAAAAAAACAAAACTAAAAAAACCAATATTGTTATATTGGCTGCCTTATTATAAAACCCACAAGTGCAATTATTTGGGTTATTATTTGTTATTAGCGTAGAGGAGGGATGTTGAAGATGTTGAGGAACTCGGCAGATTGGGGGAACAGTGCACCGATGGTAATAACACTCCAATAGGGCAGGTTAATAAGGCTGTAAGACATTTGTGTGTGAGATATCTGTAGGGCTTATTCACAAGAACGTGGGGAAACTCGGACCTGAAAAACGGCCATTTTTCAGGTCCGAGTTTAACCCATGCGGGACTTGTTTTCGCGGATCCCCATAGACTTGAGTCTATGGAGGGATCCGTGAAAACGGAAGAAAATAGGACATGTTCTTTTTTTAATGGACCCTTCATATGGTCCGTTGAAACAACGGCCATGTGAACGGCCCCATTGAAATACATGCGTCCGTCTGACGGCCGTTATTTTAACGGCCGTCACACGGACGTATTCAACGTTCGTGTGTATAAGCCCTAATTTTTCACCGCTGACATGTGGACATGCCCTAAAATAGGCTTGGTGAATGTGGGGATTTGCATGTTTTGGAAAATGCTGGGGATGAACTACATGTGCAATTCAGGCACGCAGAATGTCAAAAAGAAAGTCAGTTTTAGGACCAATGCACATGGACCCCGTACGGCTGTACATAAACTCAGAGTTTCGGGGGTTGCAAATTGAATAATTGCACAGAGCCCCATTTACCTAGGGACCCCAAAGAACAGAAACCTCAGGACCAAACTAAAACCACTCAGTATATAATGGTGTATGGCAGTTTTATTTAGAAATTGAATCATAGTATTATGTGGGAACTATATGGCAAAATTATGTTGGCTCCTTAAGGGCATATAGCTTGGATACTGTGTAATATTTGGGCACTGTATGGTGGTTTAATGTGGACTGTATATATCAGTATTATTGTGACACTATATGGTGATATTATGTTTACTAAAATGATAAGAAATACTGCCTAAAAAATTACAAGTAAGCAGGCCCTACTTTCCTTGTTGTACAGAGGTCCATTTTCTATAAAAACGGTCCTGCCTACAGGCCCATAATACAGACCCAAAGAAAGTGCCCATGGGTCCGTATTATGTGCAATCATATGGTGCCTACATGAGGCACCATTTCCAACCTAGTATAATATAGAAGTTTCCCTAAGTATACCTCTGTAATATGACATGTGATGGAGCATTCTACAAGGTACACGGTGGCACAGTATGAGCCATAGTAGGATATGGGTGCAGTATTAAAGATTTATACAGCACAGATCCATAATATGGTATGCATGAGGCTTTATTGAAAACATTCATGTTCATTAGTTAGCTAAAATGGAGAACTTGTGCTTCTGAATTCTTATGTGCGGTAACTTTATACGTTTTTTCTCTTGTAAGCTCCTACTGTTTGTAGTTCTCCTGCCATCAGTTTCTAGGACAGGAAGTAGCTGTCTGACAACTGTTATCAGCCATATTAGCTCTTATGGGGATAATATTTCTGACTCTTTGCCCAATTTTATATGGCAGTCAATCACATTCAGCGAAACCTACTCCTTCCACTCCTGTCACTAATCAGAGCTATGGCTGAGTGAATGTGAAACGCGATCCAATATCAGTGACCAAACGTTTATGTAGTGGCCACCACCGCACCTCTCTCTCCTCCACTCATACTCACCTCTTCACGGTACCGCTCCATTCACTCCATGCCGCAGTCTGTTGTCCGTCCACGCAGTGCCAGCCCTGCTACATCTACTATTCTTGGTACGACTGAGGACATCTCACACTACTAGTTACTTAACTCTCTGCCCCTTCTGTCCTTGTGTCTGGAGCAGCAGCATGCACTAATTGGTCATTTTCAGCACCTGTTGCTTTCCTATATAAAGCTCTCCCTCTCAGTTTGACTATGCCAGACCAATAAGGTTGCCCCCTCTTTAAGCCTGGTTCTGTGTTTGCTGTTATTGATCTATTGGACTGTATCATCGATTATTCTGGTTTGCCTCCTACCTACCGACGCTGGAACGTGAACGCTACTATTCTTCAGTACTACTGCCTACAACTACCGCTACGGATACGCATTCGAAACTGTACACCTAAATAGTAAGTGCACCATATGTCACTTCTATTCCGTTGGTTATTTATTGGCTGTTGTATCGGAAGACTATTTCGGGGGTTCAGCAATCAGGGGATTCCTCACCCTGAAGGCCAAGACCCTATACAAGGGTTGGTGGGTGAAAAGCCGAGGGTCCACCAGAATTCCCTCCCTGGTCTAGCCACCAAAAATCCCGTACGACACGGTGGGTTTACTATACCCTCTGTCGTCTGAAAATATTATTACTACCCTATATTGGATGGAGACCATCAGTTTATTTACAGTCAGACAGATCAGATCAGTATGTGTCTAAATGCTCACTAGGGGATGCCACTATAGCTCAGAAGTAATTAATTTTAATTTTTATTATCTTACACATGGAGGGAGCGGAGAGAGCAGGGAGCCGTGGAGATAAGAGTCATGTGATGTCCCATACTACAGGGAGGTGGGAGAGGGAAGATAACCATGTGTTCAGTATGGAACATCACACAATCAGGACATTAACACCAGGAGCATGGTCAAAGTGACTACATCTGAGACTGTTTTTCAGAGGCATTTCAGCTACAGACAGTACATTAGTAAGTCACTTGTCTTACTGCAGTTATACCATTTTTAAAGACTGGAAAGCTCCTTTAATGTGGCTGGCAGCCTTGGACAAAACTGAATTAAAGGAAAGGTAAGATATGGGATGTTTATATATACCCGAGGTACAAACCCTGGACATTTAGTTAAAAATACACTTTATGTGATTGTCCGCTTTGAGACCCCTAGTGATAAGATTTAATCTGTGGGAAAGCCTTTCGGCAAGTGATCCTGGGGAAATTAAAGGGTTGGCCACTTTCTTATAAATATATTTAATCAAACATTAGATGTAAAGTTGTAATGATTAATAATATACCTTTATTTTGAATTCTGACGAATCTCTGATATCTACTGTTGATGTACCCCTAATAAACAATGCCCTATCTACTTGTCATGTGTCACTTCTTGTCCATGCAACGTCATACCCTGGGGGGTCACCTGACCGACATGTCGATGGCTCTACGAACGCTTTAGTCCTTTGGTTTCTACTGCGCATGTTCAGAATCTCCTGCTGCTCGGGCTACTTGCCCCCCCAACTGGAACGCACCACAAGGTGCGACTATGACTGAAGGGGAGCTTACTATGACAGAGCAGAATGCCATTGGCTCCCTGCCCCGCCACTTACTCTGGTAAGCCATAGGAGGTTTTAGGCCTGTGGCCGAGAGGACTACAGCTTGATGTCCTGATGCAGGCGGTGTGATGACGTCACTGCATCGTGTCGCATGTGCCAGGTGGAAAATCCAGCAGCTTGTCATGGGAGCAGGGTTAGGTGAGTTGTTGTTTTCCCCCATTGGTGCAAAGGGGAACTAATAATAGGGGGCTAACTACTATATTGGCAAACCTAACTACTATATGGTGGGACTTACTACTATATGGAGGGCCTAACCACCATATGGGGGTACATAACCACTATATGGGGCACCCAACTACTTTATGAGGTTCTAACTAATATATAGGGGGACTAAAGAAGACTATTATTGTGTGGGGCACAAAGGGAGACATTACTACTGTCTGGGGGAACTATTACTGTTTAGTACATAAAGGATGCTCTCTTACTGTTTGAGGGAGCATTTTTAATGTCTGGAGCACTATGGATGGTGAGTTTTTGTAGAGGGTGGGGAGTGTGCTGGAAAGATGTCTGTGTGTCAAATTCTGCAGAGACGTGTCATGGTTGGGAATAGTGTGCATGGTGGTATGGGCCGGGTGAAGAAGAACAACAGGAAAAATGAAAAAATGAACTACTACAACCAGAGAAGACATCACCTGTGAGTCACTGGATTGACTGTATACTTCTATGGTCTGCAGAGTGCATGTGTAGGACTGATATTTATTACTATATGGTCACTATATGGTGGTATTATCATTCTTGGTTATATTCGGTAACAGTATGGTCATTTTATTCAGACACTATGTGGTCATATGTGGTCATGGTGTGGCATTATTATTCAGACGCTATGTAGTGGTAATATGTGGTAATTTGTGGTCATATGTGGTCATGGTGTGGCATTATTATTCAGACGCTATGTAGTGGTAATATGTGGTAATTTGTGGTCATATGTGGTCATGGTGTGGCGGTATTATTCAGTAACAGTATGGTGGTATTATTCAGATACCATGTGATGGTAATATGTGGTCATGGTGTGGAAGTATTATTCAATAACACTATGGTGGAATTATTAAGACATTATGTGTTGGTAATATGTGGTCATGGTGGGGCGGTATTATTCAGTAACAGTATGGTGGAATTATTAAGACATTATGTGTTGGTAATATGTGGTCATGGTGTGGAGGTATTATTCAGTAACAGTATGGTGGTATTTTTCAGATACTATGTGGTGGTAATATGTGGTCATGGTGTGGAGGTTTTATTCAGTAACAGTATGGGGGTATTATTTTAGTCACTATATGGTGGTAATATATGGTCATGGTGTTGCAGGAATATTCAGTAACAGAATGGGGGTATTATTTAGACACTATATGGTGGTAATATGTGGTGCTGGTGTGGCGGTATTATTCAGTAACAGTATGGTGCAAAATTTGCCCTGGGGCCGATAGGAGTCTAGTTACGCCCCTGACTTTCATTGCTTGCTTTCAGTAACCGTACAGTTATCAGAGCTGTTTCTTGTAACAAGCCATATACCTGTATGAACATCACATTACCAGGACAGATTTTATTCTCGGGAAGTAAACAATAAAAGTTCCTATTGAATAACTGCAAGCAACGATCTTAAAAACCATGAGGAATTGATACCGAATGTATATTGGAAAATTGTATACATTTATTTTCCTTAAACTGGAATACCCCTTTGAGAAAGGAAACTTTGTGTAACGGCCGCGGTCGCAGACCGCAGACCCCTTTCATCATGCCGACGTCTTCCTCTCTGGAGATGCCAGCACATGCGGCCGTCCTGTCCTGCAGTTACCACTAGGGTGCGCATGCGAGCTCACTCCCGGTCTTAAAGGGCCAGCGCGCGCACATGTTAAGAATGAACTAATAAGTCCCAGATCCCTGGATTATAAAAAATGGCCCCACCCTTTAACTCTTTGCCTAAGCATTGTTTGTATTCCTCTGTTAGTCTTGCAAAAGGTCCCTTAGTCGTTTCCTGTTCCCAGTGTTCCAGTGCCCTGCTACCTGTATCCCATGTCCCGTGCTGTATTTATTCCTGTGCCCTCTATAGTGTTGGAGTCGTGTTGTGTTGTTTACCACATCTGCTATGTTACACCATGTCTGGTGTCATCTGCCACGCTTTGCATCATCTGCCGTCTGAAGTCCCATCTGTGCCTAGCCACTGCGACTGTCTGGACTATTCAGGTACCCTTGTGCTGGACTTTGTATTAATGGGTACTCTGTTGTTTGGCCAGGTGCCTCCCCTGGGTCCACATACCCACAGATCGTGACACATTGAGAACTTGAGGGAATGTAACTGTAATGATGGGGGTAAGGAAACAGACAAGTGAGCCCTAATCTACCCGCCACTCAGTCCCTGCCTACTTGCAACGACCCACCCTAGGCGACGGGGTACAACTGGGCGACGGTCCCTACGCTCAATAAGTGCACGACAGACAAACAGACAAGGGTACACAGAAGCAAGGGAAAAGGGGCAGTTGCCCACGGCAACACCGTGAGCAACAAGAGTGGTGAACGAGCCGAGTCAAACCAGGAGTATACGAGGTACCAAACGCAGAGCAGGAGAGTAGTGAACAAGCCGAGTCAAACCAGGAGTGTACGAGGTACCAAACGCAGAGCAGGAGAGTAGTCAGTAAGCCAGGGTCAATATGAAGCAGGGTCAAATAGATCAAGAAGCTGCAGCAGGGCCAGGAAACCAAACGAGAAGAATCACAAGCAAGGAGGAAAAGGAAAGGCAGGTATAAATAGACAGAGGGCAGGAGCTAGCTCCGTCTGGCCAGGCTGTGATAGGCTCTCCCACTCCTAAGCCTGCCATCCTGAGTGGTGGAAGATGGAGTCAGTCCCACAGACATAGAAGCAGGTGCAGACTGATTACCTATGGGCGTAGATACAGAAGCTGTGCCTGGCAGATCCTTAACAGTAACAGTGAGTAAATATGTTATTCCAGACCCATTGTGCCACCCATTGTGTCGTATGGTTGAATAACCAAGCTTTTGGGTAATGATGTGTCTGAATTGAACGAAATATTGTCACAGCACAGAAAACAAACTATGACTTTTGAGTTAATGTAATGTTTCAAATAACTCAGTCAGGTCTGCGTTCATGTTAGTGTATATAAAAGCGGCTTCAGCCAATTAGAATTCACAACTCCTGTGACTGTTACAAACAATAAACAAAGAGCTGTGGTAAATGATTAGCCTCATAAAACCAGTATCTATTATTTTACAGCTTTTTCACATTTCAGGGGCAGCGAGTGTGACCTTGGCTATTCAGCACATAGCTGAGCAAGAATATACCATTGAATTCAACATGTGCTATAGTGTGTTTGCATTTGTTCTGGAAGAGCAAGTCCAAGATTATTGTATTATTCTACACAAACATAAAAATTCATAGAAAAAAACAAACTATAACTGAGACAAAAGAAGATATGTGAAAGATAGATAGATAGATAGATAGATAGATAGATAGATAGATAGATACATACATACAGGGACGGATTATAATGAGGGCAATCTTGGCAAGTGCCCGGGCCCAAGGCTGGAAGGGGGAGCAGTTCGCCCTGTTCTCCCATACCTGCTGTTAAAATTACAACCAGTTCAGAGAACCGGGGTGAAGCAGATCCTCTCACCCAATTGTATCCGGGTCCTTAGTCATTCGGCGCTTTACTAATGACACAGTCTGTGCGATGACGTCATCACGCTGACTGCGCAGTTGCGCTGGATGACGCCGTCTGGCCTATGACCAGTCATGCGTCGCTGGAGGACGGTGCGGGAACGGGGATAGGTGAGAATGTTTTTTTTTTCTGGGCAGCATTGGGGGCAATATCAACAAAGGGCATTATCTACAGAGGGCATTGTAATGTGCTATCTCCAGGGGGCATTATCTACAGAGGGCATTGTAATTGGCACTATCTACAGGAGGCATTGTGACTGGCACTATCTACAAGGGTGATTATCTACAAAGTGCATTGTAACTGGTGCTAACTACAGGGGGCATTATCTACAGAGGGCGTTGTAACTGGCACTATCTTCAGGGGGCATTGTGACTGACGCTATCTACAGGGGGCATTGTCAGTGTGTGTGGTATTTTACTTTACAGTGTTTGACACAATTTAATTCATGGGCACAGTGTATGGTGCAATTATATCCAGGGTCACGGTGTATAGTACTATTATTTTCAGGGCCCAGTGTATAATACTATTATATTCAGGGGCACAGTGTATAATACTATTATATTCAAGGCCCAGTGTATAATACTATTATATTCAGGGGCACAATATATAATACTATGATATTCAGGGGCACAGTGTAAAATACTATTACATTCAGGGCACAGTGTATAATACTATTTTATTTAGGGGCACAGTGTGTGATACTAATATATTCAGGGGCATAGTGTGGCACCATGAGAATTTTATCTTCGTTTATAGGTGTGGAAATGTTGGAAAAGGGAGGAGCCGAAGACATCTGAGCTGCAAACTGCAAAAATGGGCTGTGCCCGGGTAGGAGTCATCATAGAGGTCTGGGCCGGATGGAGAACAAAAGAGAAAAAGAATGAAAAAGAATCTGAGGCGTCACCGGTGAGTCACTCAATGTAAATGTTTATTCCCCCTGTGACTGATCAGTACTGTAGCCACTGTATGATCTGCAGCGAAATGACGTATGATAGAATTATTTTTTGTTACACAGCAACTTCCAGCATATCCTAACCATTGTTCAGGCTATACTGGGAGCTGTCATTTTATGTCATACAAACTTATATGGCAGGGGTTCAACTGAATTTGCAAATGATCTCTGTACTGAATTGTATTTGTTCTGTATATATGTAATGAGCTTGGTTCTGGAGCTGCATATATGTACTGAGCTTGGTTCTGGCACTGTATTTATGTACTGAGCTTTGTTCTGGTGCTGTATATATGTACTGAGCTTGGTTCTGGAGTTATATATATGTACTGAGTTTGGTTCTGGTGCTGTATATATATGTACTGTGTCATGGTCACAGGGTATGTGGATCCACTAGGCTGCTCCACCATAGCGGGGAGGCAGCTGACCAGGTCACAGTCTACACAAAAGTCAATAGCAGATAGCAATGCTTGGGTACCTGAACTAGTCCAGACGGTGGCTGTGGCTTCATCAAGGATGGAGGCCGATGCGGCAGTTATCGCCAGACGTGGCGGGCAGAATCCGATGTGGCAGAAGACACGGGACGTGGCAGAAGACACAGGACGTGGCAAATGACACTGGATGTGGCAAACAACACTGGACGTGGCAAACGACAGCAGGTGCAGTAGACACGACTCCAACACTGGTAGGCACAGGAACAAGAACAATACGGGATACAGGAACCATTTGCAAGACAGACTGGGATAAACTAACAACGCTCAGGGAAGGATCAGAAGGCCTGGGGCCTTCTTATAGACAGGGAAATCATGGCAGTTGATTATGATGACGATTTCCTTTGTGAGCGTGCTGGCCCTTTAAGGCCGGGCACGAGCGTGCATGCGCACCCTACGTGACACAGCAGAATGGAGCGGAAGTGAGCGCTGGCGTCTCCCAGGAAGGAGATGGGGACCAGTGCTCACGGATCCATGGCTGCGGGCGTCGGGAGGTGAGTAAACCCGACGGCCATGGATGCTACATACTGAGCTTGGTTCTGGTGCTGTATATATGTAGTGAGCGTGATTTTGGGGCTGTATATATGTAATGAGCTTTGTTCTTGGGCTGTATATATGTACTGAACTTAGTTCTGGTGCTGTATTTATGTACTGAGCTCTGTTCTTGTGCTGTATATATGTACTGAGCTCTGTTCTGGTGCTGTATATATGTACTGAGTGTGGTTCTGGAGCTGTATATATGTAATGAGCTTGGTTCTTTGGCTGTATATATGTACTGAGCTTGGTTCTTGTGTTGTATTTATCTACTGAGCTTGGTTATGGTGCTGTATATATGTACTGAGTTTGGTTCTGGGGCTTTATATATGTACTGAGTGTCACGAGGGGTACGTGGACCCACTGGGCCGTATCGCCTTGATGGTATGGCAGCTGGCCAACAGGACACAGGTCACAGTCTATAGTTTGTATAGTGTACCTGTGGTAGCTCAGACAGTAGCAAGATGAGCAGTGGCTCGGCTGGGACTAGGCAGCAGGCAGGCACCAGGCGTGGTTTAGCAGGACAGGCATGGAACACAGCACAACACGACTTCAGCTCAACACCGCACTTGACCAGGATAGCACGCGATACAGGTTACAGGTAGCAGGAACGGGGAATACTGGGAACTGGAAAACACTTAGGAGACCATGTGCATAGACATACTAGGAAAACGACAACAAGGCTCAGGCATTCCAGGGAGAGGCGCAGCACTTCTTACAGTCCAGCGTGCTCTGGGAGCAATCAGCTCAATCTCCCACCTGTGTGTGACCTGGCTCCTTGTCTGGACTGAGCTCGCGAGCGCACCCTGATGGTCACTGTGGAACAGGACGGCCGCATGTGCAGACATCTCTGGAGAGAAGGGCGTCGACCGGATGGAAGGAGTTCGTGGTCAGCGACCAAGGACGTTACACTGAGCTTGGTTCTGCGTCTTTATATTTGTACTGAGCTTGGTTCTGGGACTGTATATATTTACCTTATCTTAAGGTAAAAGTAGATGTTAAATCTACATTTACTTTAAGAGAAGGTGAATATATCCAGTAAAAACTAAACCCAAAAAACCATGGAGGAATCTCAGTTTTTTTCCAATTCACCCATTATATGGTACTTTAATGGTGCAAAAAAAAACTACAACTCCTCCCGCAAAAAAAAATCCTTCACACACCACTCCATTGACGTAAAAATAAAAAAGAGGGTGAAAAAAAAATGGCTTGGACTTTACGGAGTTAAACAACAGGCACTGGTTCTTTAAGGTTTTATTCACGCACAGCAGATAAAAAAAATTTCCGGAAATCACTAAGAATTCAAAGCTCCTGACCTCTTCAACGTATTCTGCTTTTTCTCTTCTGTATGGCTCATCCTGATTTTACAGCGAATTCAAAACCGTGCCAGATCTGTGGCCACCTAAACAGAAGTCTGCAAATATAGTGCAGTGTCACCAGAGTTCAGGGGGGCAGACTTGAAAAAGTGCCCAGGGCCCAAGGTACCCTTAATCCGCCCCTGGATGGATAGATAGATAGATAGATAGATAGATAGATAGATAGATAGATAGATAGATAGATAGATAGATAGATAGATAGATAGATAGATAGATAGATAGATAGATAGATAGATAGATAGATAGATAGATAGATAGATAGATAGATAGATATTAGATAGATAGATAGATATTAGATAGATAGATAGATAGATAGATAGATAGATAGATAGATAGATAGATAGATAGATAGATAGATAGATAGATAGATAGATAGATAGATTGATAGATAGATAGATAGATAGATAGATAGATAGATAGATAGATAGATAGATAGATAGATAGATAGATAGATAGATAGATAGATAGATAGATAGATAGATAGATAGATAGATAGATAGATAGATAGATTTATGGGATAACACAAAGCAAATTGAAATTTACATTAATTCTTTTAATGAAATAAGATTATTGACAGTAAGTAACGCTTCATATCAGGGGCTACTATATATGAGGGATTCCTGGAATTTCACTTAAATGGTGAATATTATACAGTACATTAGATTAGCTGTTAATAAAATGCACTGGTAAAATCATAGAAATAGAAAGAATAATACAATCCCTATTCTTCATTTATTCGTTATAATAAAAGCGTCCATTTTATGAAGAAGTATAAGATTAGATTTATCATGGCTTAGTGTCTAGCTGGAATCCCACATAATTCTGTCACTTCTCCTTTATTGAGCAGCAGCAATAAAGACAACTTGAATATAATAAAAGTGATTATATATGAGATAATTCTCTCCGATAATAAATTATATAGCTATAAAGCAACAGGGATGAATCCCGTGACCACATCAAACCAGGAGCCTGTAGCTGAGGCCTTTCCTACAAATTCCAACAATGCATATGGTGTGTGTATTATGCCCCCCAAAAATGCAAAATATTTATGATGACATCACAATTCATTGTAAATGAGGATGACATCAAAATGTATTGCTATATCAGATAAAATTTAGAATCAAAATGCATTTTAAGTTTAAGGGTACCTCTAATGTGGCACTATGACAGACAAAGACGCTCCCACATAGAAGCTTTGCTGGCGAAGCTTCAGGCATCGTAAAGCAGCCTGGGCAGCAGTACCGGCCCATGTAACTAACTGCTACATCTACCACCATCAGAGAACCCAAAGAATTGGAGGTACCCTTTAAAGGGAGACTAAGGCCTTATTCAGACTGGCGTATTTCATATTAAAATAACGGACAGCACACTGACCCATGCAATTCAATTCACACATTTGTGTTTTTTCATGGAGCATGTCCGTTGCGTGAAACTCACTGCATGTCCTATTATGATCCATTTTTGCAGACCACGTCACCCGTTGAAGTCTATGGGTGCGTGAAAACACGGACAGCACACAGACGACATCCGTGTGCTGTCCGTGTTTCATGCATCAGTTGCTAAAGAAATGCTGAAAAAAAATTTAATCAGGAAGTGCTTGCTAAGGAGAAACACAGACGAGAAAAACTGATGCCACATGGACATGAAATGCATGAAATACCGTCCATTTTTTTGCACACGCAAATCGGACACTTTAGGCATAATGCCCCTTTACCGGTAGATCAATGCTCGTTGTTATATTTAATAGACTGTCTTGCATCAGTAAGGACCAATAGTATACTTCATAGCATTTGGATATCGCGTCCAAAACATATATTATTTTGGCTAAAATAACAACTTTCACCTGTATGGTTGTGTCATACTTGCCCACTTGGCAAGGAACTTTTATATGCTGTGGGTTGAGAATTTTATTTGGCACAATATTTACATGCTGACATCCAATGTTTTACAATACCCTACTTATAATGTTGTCGTACTTTACAACAACATGATAAAAACAGGGAAGCCTCCAGCCAGGTTCACAAACATGCGTTTACGTTAAGATTTGCCTCAGTAGCGATATTTTTTCTTAAATGTATTGTCCACATTGGACAATGATAAGGTGATCGCACGGTTTTCCAGTCCTCAGTGATCAGCTGTGATCTTGGGAGAATACAGCAGCAAGTGTTTGATTTCCCTGCAGTGCCACCACAGGAGAAATTAAGCATTGCATTGTACGCATTGCAGTCAACGAGCATTCCGTCTAATGGGTCCTCCAGAGTTAGAGATGCTCTTTGTAGTCGTTCTGTACTCTGGCTAGTAAATGAGAGCTTTAATAGTCCACCACAAATCATTTCCAATAATGCTCCTAACACTTTTGCTTAAATATCTGTGGTTCTAGGGGTGGAGCTTTCGTTTTAGTTGATGTCCATATTAAATTAAACTTCTACAAGTGTAAAGAATGGTCAAGAACTTATAGAAAAAACATTTTCCCCAGTTTTTTTTCCCATTTATTTACATGGTTATCCTACAGAATAAAATGATAACTTTTGAGATTTTTTTCAAATGACACTGGATTAAATCATGGAGAGTACAGAGCTTGTGGTAATTGTTGCCCATCTTCTTATTTTAGTATATTAATCCAATTTTTGCATTGAAGGAGATTAAAAAATATGTCTGTTTTCTTTCAGAAACAGCACCACTCTTGCCCATGGGCTGTGTCTGGTATTGTAGTTTAGCCCCATTGACTCGAAGTTGTGCTGCAATACCATACAAAGCCCATGGACAAGAGTGGTGCTGTTTCTTAAAAATAATAAATATAAGGAGAAAAGATATCATTGAGGCAGATCATGTGATTGTCATGGGGTCCTTGAAGACATGAGGTCCAGTCCTAGTTGGACCTATTCCTTTTCTACTGGGGAGCAAGAATCTGTGCAGGACTCCCCTCTTTAGAAGAACTGCATTGTTAGTAAATAAGGGATTGAGTAATTGGCCTGATCGTCCAGACGTGGAGTAAATAAAAAAAAACATGAGTTTCTTTTGTCCTGGACCATAATGGGGGGTACATTCTGATCTTTGGTTTGGGGTACACTCTCTTCTATATACTCTAGAGCAATCTCTTTTTTTCTAATCTAATACAATCCCTTTAAAGCGACCATCCAGTCAAAAAATAATAATTTATATATTGGAACTGTATAGTCAACTTATTTGCTGCTCCGCTCCCGAATGATCTTGCCCCTGCTCCTGCATTTCGTCCCCCTATTTTCCGTTCTCCAAGATGGCCACCAAAGGCTAATACTTCGCTATGGAGAGCTTCTGAGTTTGAGAGTTTGAGATACGCCCCCCACCCCTTCTACTGCCC
The DNA here is from genome assembly GCF_050947455.1 of Rhinoderma darwinii. Classification (NCBI taxonomy): domain Eukaryota; kingdom Metazoa; phylum Chordata; class Amphibia; order Anura; family Rhinodermatidae; genus Rhinoderma; species Rhinoderma darwinii. The sequence goes on along the minus strand of NC_134693.1, from coordinate 22,497,485 downwards.
TCTGATAGTCGAGCGCTGTTGATTTTGGTGCTGCTCTACACAGCACCAACATAAGGATCAACGTTATCAGCACTGGTCCATTGGAGGGCGGTGAAGGGGTGGGGGCTTGTCTCAGACATCCAAAGAAGCTCTTTATAGGAAAGTGAGACTGCGGTGGCCATCTTGGAGAGGGGAAATCGGGAAACCATAACACAGGATCGAAGGCTAGAGCTGGGCAGTCGGTAAGTTGAGTACATTTTCAATGTATAGTCAAATGTTTTGGGGGGAACTGGAGGGTCACTTTAGGCACAATGGATGAGAAAATTGGGCAATTGGTAAACAGAAAAGTTTTTCAATCTGTCTCCCAATGACTGTTATTAAAAACTGATGCATTTTGTCCACCAGTTGTCCACTCTGTTTGGATCCATTGTTGAAAAAGCCTTCCTACAACTTACACGTGTAAAGCTAGCCGAGAACATGTTTATTCAGTCTTTATTAGACCTCCTCAGCTCAGGACACAGTCTTCTTATCATCAGTAGATCTAATATAAGGAAGGAAATAGAGGAAAATGGTAAGATTATGGAAATCTTTCCTTTATTTGATATCTAAATGATCCATTTTGACCTTCATCTGAACTAAACACAGAAGACAATGACTGCATTTATGTTTTAAGCATTGCTCTTTGCTGACATGTGCTTGCTATGTGAACGACCCCTTGTAAGGAACACAAAATTAGCACCTGTTTGGTCAACTTAACCTTCAGTTTAACTGGACAAACATTCTTCCAATTTATGTACTCAATGACAGTGCCATAAAGCATGCAGACAGAATGTCTTGCCTGTCGCTGATCTATTTACAGGCTGAAACAGAAAATGGACCCTACCCCATGTTCCATTCAGTAAGATAATCTGTTTTATGGCCATCATTTCGACATTCAACAGAGGTATATAAAACATAACAATATACTTAACATATATTGTGGTCGGCCAAACTGTTCGTATTAGCTGCATGTGTTATGCAAACATATAACTATCACTTTAAGTTGTGTAGACTTGACAGTCTGAGTCTATGTGCATACATGCATTTAGTATGCTGTAAAGGTTGATGGCGCCTCTCCATCTTTTTCCCAGCAGTTGAAGCTCATATTGTAGGAAATGCCTGAGTCTATAGGGAGAAGATTTGTGTAGTGCGGTATTTCTCATGGGAAAGTATTACTGCAGATTGCTCCACCAGAAGAGAATACACTGTAGACTTCCACTCCATGTCTATGTGTATTAGATATCTGCTCACCATGGAGGATAGTGAATTCCTGGATCAGAATGTTTCTTAAGCAGCCCATACACTTTATATACCCGTCGGCCGAACTCTGGCAGCAGCTTATCCTCTGTGGGAACAAAGGATCAAAACTTGTCAAAATCGCTATACCCGATCCTTGTTTCCCGATGGAGTACATATTAGTCTGTCTGTCCCGCCAAAATCGGCAGGTTCGAATGACTTTCATCTAAAGTATATGGGCACCCTTATCCAATGGTTTTCCAACCTCCATAGAAAAGAGCAGAGATGGCAGCCCTTGTTCCCATGTTCACCTGATCACTATAAACGGCACATGGTAGGTGGGACTCCTTTACTGGTTTTGCATAGGGGCCCACAAGCTACAAGTAACAACTCTTAAGATACATGTAACAACTAGACAAGATTTATCGTTCCATTGGGTCCTTCCCACCTTCTATCTCTATTTTCAGCCTCACATTCTCAGCAGGCTTAACAAAATACATCAGCTCTGGAAGGGATTGTCCTTAAAGGGGTTGTCCGCTTGGACAATCCATACTTGGTAGAAAGGTCTAGAAACTTAATTACAAAGTGTCTTATTGCTGGGATCCCCAGCGATCAGCAGCAATCTGTGGGGGAACCTGGCATTAAGCGTTCCATCTCCCTGCAGCGCCACCAAAGGGGAAATTAATCATTACACAGTGCCCATTCATATCAATGTGTTGTCTGTGTAATGCAGGTAAGGACAAGTCCTCCAGAGAAAGAGACTTTTCCAGACTGGAAAACAGAGGACCCCTCCATTAGCTCAGAATGCCCTAATAGGGTGTATTAAAAGGGGGTTTTTTTAAATTTGAAAATCCAATCTTTACCTAGATTTACAATAAAAATGTTGCAGCATTTAAGTTGAATCCTTTTAAATGCCATCTGATGTCAGCTTGGAATGGCAGAAATACACATAACTGTAAGGCGTGGAACTCCTACTTAAAGTGCCACAATAGTAGCTGTCCATAATGAAGTCTTTCAATAGAAAGTGTTAACTAATTAGTGTATTGTACATTAAAATGATTAAGTATTCTGAAAATGCAAATCTCTACATAAAAATCCTTGAAATTGTAATTCCTCACAGATGGATAACATTCTGACAGTATCTGTTATTCTGATAGTTCTGTTCTTTTAACTTTTTTGTTATTTAGTAAAACATACAAAAAATGCATAAAAATGTATATGAAATAAAGAAAAAACACCACAAAGGGGAAGAGAAATAAAAGTGGTATTTGGAATTGTATTTTGCTGAGATATAGTCGAGATTAGTATTAATGTGCACAGTGATGTGGTTAAAGGCTATGTACACCTTGAAATCGTGTTTGTTGTTTTTTTTGTTTGTTTATTTAATAAAAATGTCTATCAGTGTGTATGGTGCAACTTTCTAAATACTTTTTATTAAAAATGATTTTTACTTTTTGATATACAGCTGCTTTGTATTCTGTATACAGAGCAGCTGTATCTTGCACTGAGACTGAATCCGTCAGGTTAGCGGCACTGACAGGTTCAGTGACAGCGGGTTCTGCGTGTCTCTGACACACAGGATTGAGCTGTTACGATCACATCTAAGTTCATAACTTAGATGTGATTGGATGAAGTTATTACTTAGAGCCTCTGAATGCTGCAGACATATGATCTTTCTGATAATAATTATGTACAAGTCCTTACATGTGGTTGTAATATTCTATAAGTCTCTTCTTCAAAAGTCTGATATGATAAATACTTACCTTGTAAGCTCTATCCATGATTCAGATGTTGTGCTGGGATTTTAAGGCCAACCGCTCATTGTATGATCTTACAACGTACCTGTATGTGTACTTATTGTGGGTCTCCTGACGAAGGGCACAACTTCATTATGGATTATTGAATCTGCATCAACAATAACACTACTTGTGACTCAGCCAAGGTTGTATTTAACACAATAAAAGTTGACCAGTCGCAAGATCACCACAAGATCAACGCTTGGCTGAGTCATTGAACGAGGTCCGTTCTGACTGGGGTAAGATTTAGCAGATACGTCACAATTACAAAGTAATAAATGGGACAAGGACAAGGTAAGGGATGGAAGGAAAAGTGACCAAGATCTAAAATATCCAAATGAGAGGTCAGAGGGAACAAAATGGAAATGACGTCCGTATGGGTTGGTGGGGCAGTGTTGGGGTTAGTTTGGGACAAGAAGCAAAGTGGAGAAAGTGAGTGATATTGAACAAAGTCAGTAATTTGCTATTTTATAAAAATCTATTTTTCTACCTACCCGGGAACATACATGGCCACTGGTTTCCAGACATTATAACCCCCCTTGATCCATATTATTCCCACTTTACAATAACCTCCCTCATTGTCCCACTTAGTAAAACCGAATAGCTTCTATGTTGCCTCCCCATACTCTCTCCCCATGCAAAAAGCTAGCCACCTTTCAAATTGCCATTCTTCTTGAACCTGTTCATCTGCTGACCTCCTTCAATTGTGTCCCTCTCTACAGTATCCACAGCCTTGTAACTCTTCTGGCTTGCCTATCACTTGTCCCATGCTGACTTTCCATTACGTTCTTTCTCCATTTTCCAGAGAGGGACATGATGAATGAAGATCAGCATGTGAGTAGGGACAAGAAGGAGGTGATAGGTTGCAATTTGGAAGGTTGTTAACGTAATAAGAGGGACAAGATGAAGCGAGTCTACCATAAGAAGGTGGCACGTGGCATAGTGAGGGTATTGGGGAGTGGTGCAAGTGGTATTTGAGAAGATGGAAGGGGGTGAATATGGGAGCAGTGACACTTGGAGGTGAAGATGGTTGAGTCAAGAAGGGTAGAAGGTTGAGCCAAAAGAAGAAATGTAAAATCGGTGACACGTTCACCATATTTTAGTTGGTAAGTGACCCCTGGAGACTTTCCAAAAGTTATTAACAATTTGACTGAATGGTAAGTTTATTTTTCTTAAAAAATTATTTTTTAATAAAATTCCAAAAATAACTCTCAATTGTTTTTAAAGAATCACTAGTTGCATTTATTTTCACATTACCTCCCATAACGTTGTGTTAAACACTCTCTATGATTGTTCCTTGACAACTTATTCTGATTAGCATATATTTTCCTATGTCAACCAAGATGAGAACAGTAAAGACTTCAGACTCCAATCACAAGCAGTTTGTTGAATAAATGTGTTTTCTTTTCTTCAAACTACTAATGCAAATCCAGATAAGATCGATTCAAGAGGTGAATACAGTTAAATGAATGATCCTGGTGGAGTGAGCTTGGAATGTTTGGCTCTAGAAACATATGATACTATCTTAATGTGTGACATACTGCAAAAGTTTATATTACATTCGGTTTATAGGAGATCAGTTTTAAGTGTTTAAAATGCAAAATGTCAAATATATGTATCTCCTCCATCTTCTAAGTTTCTTTAGTTCAAATGCTTAGTTGCTCAATTGAGGGGGAAAAAAAGTACATTGAGTGGGGGTTCGCTGGATCAACTTATGACCTGGTTTGATCATATGATGTCAAAAAATTACATTTAAATAACAAAAAGAACTGGCCTGTATAAAATATGCAGAATTTAGAAATAACGGTTCAATCCATATAATAAACTCTACAAACTTTAAGACACATTAATTCTCAACTCCCTTATCTCACTTGTCGAATATTAAGTTTAATCTAAAGTTGCCCATAGATGGAAAAATTCACCCCTATTTTCCCAGTGTACCAATATGTATCAGGACACTGATGTTAAAGGGGCAAACTGTACCAGGGCCCTCAAACACGTGCACACCATTTATAATACTGATGCATTCTTGTGTGATAGAGGGGTTTCTGGACACCCTCAGGAACCAGAGCCCAGTTGGGAGTGCAACCGCTGCACTTCTTAGGGTCAGTTCACACGTTGCGTAAATACTAAGGATTTTCTGCAACGCAATTCGTAATAACAAAGTAGATGAGATTAAAAAAAATCTCATCCAGACTGATTAAATAGTGAGCGGAAAAAACACTCAGATATTGACCTGCGGTGCGGAATTTTATGTTGCAGTATGTCAATTGTATTTGCGTAAAAGCTGCTTATTTGTTGCGGGTTTTCCACATTTAATCCAATGGGAGGTAAAACCCACAAAAAATAGCAGTTGTTGCGTTTTTTGTGGCAGGTTCGCAGCGATTCCACTGCAAAAAATGCAACTCAGAAAAAAACAAATCTTATATTTACCCAGGAGTCTGTGTTTCTTCCTCCAGGCCTGCCTCCTGGATGACGTTTCATCCCATGTGACCGCTGCAGCCAATCACAGGCTGTAGCGGCAGTCACATGGGATGAAACGTCACCCCAAGAGGCCGGCCTGAATGACATCAGAGGGCCGGCCTCCTGGGATGACGTTTCATCCCATGTGACCACCTCTGCAGCCAATCACAGGCTGCAGCGGTCTCCTGGGATGAAACGTCATCCCAGGAGCCGGCTTGCTAGTGCTGCAGTTTTCCGCAGCTGACACTCCGGGCGAAAAACTGCACCACAGTTTGGTGCGGTTTTTCGGCCGGAATTCCCTGCGGCGCACAGGGAAGATACTCTGCGTGCTTTTACGCGGTGTATCCACCCCGTGTGAACTCAGCCTTATAGTTACGCTCCTATTTGAAAGATATCTGCTATGTTCAGGTTGGATCTCCATGTGAAAAATGATTCCCAGTATGTATTTTTTTTTTTTTACATACATTATAGCTTATTAAACCACATGATCTTAGCAAATAATCAGTAATGAGTGACATTCGGACAATCTGTTACAACTAATGCTACTAGTTTCCTAGATCAAGTTGTTTTAGTAGCATAAAATTAACAATATCCATCAACATTTTTGATCAATAATTATTGTTTTGCTTATGGCCGCCTTAACTTACTGCCCCCATACTTTTGGTTGGAATTATATGTTAAATCAATGTAAAAAGGGTTCTCCCATCTGTACAGGTCCCTTCCATATAACTTATTAGAGCACATGGTTGTCATAGAGGGATGTCCTATACTCAGGACACCCTTTAGTCATAGCAGAAGTGCTAGAAAGTCTTCCATGTACCAGGCTCTGTTCACTTCTAAGTCTGAGCCACGAATAGCGCTGCACGGAGTCCTATTTTTCCCATCAAAACAACAGACACCACGACAGACCCCACCGAACCCCAACGGACCTAAGTTATGTCAGATGTGAACAGAGCTTTGTTTGCTGGGGCAGCTTTGCTTCTCAAATAATTTGATTTGTTCGTGGTGGTGGTGGTGGTGGTGGTGGTGGCGATGGTGGTGGTTTTAGCTATAGTTGACATATACAAAAAGTTTCCAAAAAGTTTATATTTTATTGTATAAGTGTCAAATGTTAAACCTACTTAGCAAAATAAAAGGAGCATACCCTTATATCTTAGACGTAGTCTAGCTTCATTGGTAGTAGACTCCATAAAGCATTGGCACCCATGGAAACAACCATGTTTTTTTTTTGTTCTGGGATGGATGAATCACTTGCAGTGTATTGAAAGCTTTGATCCGTCAGTCCCATCATTACTTTCACTGATGGTCTTGTTAACTTCTCTGTACTTACATTCTTCATCAAAGGCTACCAATATAGATGAATGCAGAAACCAGACGTACTCCTTCCCATAGGAAATACCACCACATGGACTTTTTCTACTAGCGTGAAGAAAATAACCAGTTCTAATCCCAGTGCAAATCACTCTGACTTATGTCTCGGAGGTAGCTCATAGTAAAGTGACAACTTCCCCCGTTGCAGTAAATGGATTACAGTGGAAAATGTTATTCTTCCCACCCTGTAGAAACAACCAGATAGGGAAGACAGACATTATTTTTATACTTTATTTGTTAATGTTCCCCTGGCTGACACGTGGTAACGGAAAGAACATTAAAACACATAGCCCCGGGCAGCCACAGCAAGAGAGGAAACGTTCCTTCTGCAGAGAATGTCTTTAATTTATATTACACCAATAGAAATAAAATAACCACACCATAAACATTATAGAAAAGTTAAAGTAGATGTATAATTTCCAGGGGAATTATGACAATTCTGCCTGTCGAGCTATTCTTCATTTGGAATCCTGATAGGTCCTTGGTGAAAATGCAACCTTTCTCACCATCAGACCTCGTATGAAAAAAATAAGAGCAGGGGAGGGGTAAATACCCTCCTCTTTCAGACCCTTTCAGACCCTTTCCCTGAATTATATTTTTGATCAAGACATTTTCCGATCCAAAGATGATATCCTACTACTTACAAAAGTCAGTTGAGCTCTATCACAAACTTTGGAATTTTGCAGTCATGGACTTCTCCAAGTGGCGCCAAAGCTTCTGGGCATTTAAAGAGGACCTGTCCGCTCTTCTGCATATCTGTTTTAGTAAATATTTATATTCCAGGTAAAGTAACAATTATGGAGCATCTTTTCTTAGAACTGTGTTCTGCTGTTCCTCTGTTATGCCTCCTGGAAAAGTATGAATAAATTGGCAAAGATGTCAGTGGGGCATGTCCCTACACACTCTGACACTTTCCAATCCGTGCTGAAAGTTTCAGACTGTGTTGGTAAAAGAGGACTGTTGACTATAAGGGTATGTGCACACGAGAAGTGGCTTTTACGTCTGAAAAGACAGACTGTTTTCAGGAGAAAACAGCTGCGTCATTTCAGACGTAAAAGCTCCTCCTCGCATTATGCGAGGCGTCTTTGACGCTCGTAAATCTTGAGCTGCTCTTCATTGACTTCAATGAAGAACGGCTCAAATTACGTTGCAAAGAAGTGTCCTGCATATAATGTATATAAGTGTCCTGCACTTCTTTGCCGAGGCAGTCATTTTACGTGTCGTCGTTTGACAGCTGTCAAACGACGACGCGTAAATGACAGGTCGTCGGCACAGTACGTCGGCAAACCCATTCAAATGAATGGGCAGATGTTTGCCGACGTATTGGAGACCTATTTTCAGGCGTAAAACGAGGCATAATACGCCTCGTTTACGTCTGAAAATAGGTCGTGTGAACCCAGCCTTACAAGAAGAATGGCAGTATTATTATTAGTATATTATCAAAATATTATACTGTAGTTATTTATTTTTATGTTAAGGAGAAGTTTTGATGTAGGGTCTCCTACAAGGCAAACATTTACCCAACATAAAGCGCCATTCATCTATCTTCTCATGAAGTTTGGCAACCGCAGGAATGATAAGAAAGTCAACGCTTGCTTAGCATGAAGGATCTGCAGTACTTAATCTTTGTTTAATAGCTGGAGCGTCTACAAGTGGTAAGGATCCCTCTGCCAAGCTTCATGTTTCCTTAGACCACCCCTATCAGATACAAATGACAACTGTTTACATTTCTTGGCTGGAGAACAAGACAGTCAGGCTCATAATTACAGTGGTAGGTCAGTCATTGAGTGTGATCTTAATGCTCAATTAGTGTTCTTTATCATAGACATCTAAACAGCTGTCACTTAATGCATTACAACACTAGTCTCTGCCAGCTGGAATGGTCTAATGCATTATTATTCTACAGTCACAAGAGAGAGAGAGAGAGAGAGAGAGAGAGAGAGAGAGAGATAGATAGATAGATAGATAGATAGATAGATAGATAGATAGATAGATAGATAGATAGATAGATAGATAGATAGATAGATAGATAGATAGATAGATAGATAGATAGATAGATATGAGGTAGATAGATATGAGGTAGATAGATAGATAGATAGATAGATAGATAGATAGATAGATAGATAGATAGATAGATAGATAGATAGATAGATAGATAGATAGATAGATAGATAGATAGATAGATCGATCGATCGATCGATAGATAGATAGATAGATAGATAGATAGATAGATAGATAGATAGATAGATAGATAGATAGATAGATAGATAGATAGATAGATACGTGATAGATAGATAGATAGATAGATAGATAGATAGATAGATAGATAGATAGATAGATAGATAGATAGATAGATAGATAGATAGATAGATAGATAGATAGATAGATAGATAGATAGATAGATAGATAGATATAGATTTATATCATAGAATGGAACAGATACTCCATTGATAAGGCGTAAACCAAAAAGTCTCAAATTAAATTTTAAGGGTATGTTCACACGCACTGATTTCAGACGTAATTCAGCCGTTTTACGCCTCGAATTACGCCTGAAAAATGCCCCTAACATGCCTACAAACATCTGCCCATTGCTTGCAATGGGTGTTACGGTGTTCTGTTCCCAGGAGGTGTCATTTTACGCGTCGCTGTCAAAATACGGCGCGTAAAAAGACGCCCGCGAAAAAGAAGTGCATGTCACTTCTTGGGACGTTTTTGGAGCCGTTTTTCATTGACTCCATTGAAAAACAGCTCCAATAACGTCCGTAAAATATGCAGCGAAAAACGTCTGAAAATCAGGAGCTGTTTTCACCTGAAAACAGCTCCGTATTTTCAGATGTACTTTGCGAAGCCGTGTGAACATACCCTAATCCTTAATCAGTCAGTGATCAAGAAACTCAAGGAACCCAAAAAAAAGCTGGAAAATGTGTTATAGAAATAATAATCCATAGAGTTTTAGTGCAATTCTAGAAGAATATCCTGGTTCATTTGTTTTGTGTCTGCAGCGAGTAAAGACTGAGTATTTCAACATGGCAGCTTTATAAGTGGTTGTGTTTGCTTGGATGTTAGACTAAAGCCTTTTGGTTGGCAAATATCAGTCGATTTATAACACAAAACAAAAGCTAATTGAAGCAATCCGCTGGTGGAAGCCGGGATCCCGCAATCTCCTGTCCTTGACCTGCGTCTCCGAGCACACGCCATATCCTGGCACACTCTGACGGATGAACAAGGGGGAAGGAAGAACTGGTAAGGAAGAAAGAAAAACATTTTGCTTGGATTTTCAGTTTTAATTAAGCGAGAAGACAAATGTTTCAAGATGTGAACGTCCATCCTCTGCAAGAAGACAATCATATAAAACATACATTACATTTATTACGCAACTTTCTTTGCTTCTATAGACAATTGTTTAGTATGCGGCAGTATTGTTACATGTTAGTGGAAAATTCAAAAAATGTTACGTCTTACTCAAAAACATCTCAATTTATGAAAACAATTTACAAGACATAACCCAAGGGATTTTAAGATGAAGTGTTGTGAATATATTGAGATTGTAGGTGTCATTGTACAGTGAAACCTCTTCGAGTCGACCACCCAAAATTGGAAATAAAAAAACATTTAATTGACTAGTTCTTAATATTTGCTCTGACTTGGATCAAGTAGAACTTTTCTCTTCAGATAAACCACCGGGTTCCAGCTCTTTTTTGTTGATCATGACCAGAGACTTCTGAGAGTCTTTATTCCGTATATATTTTTATCTAGACACCTTTACAGTCTGACTATTAGTTCCTTTGCTGCTTTTTAATTCTTCCTGTTGTTTTTAATGTTTTTAATACATGAATTTTCAATAAAGATTTTCCAGTATTTATCAACACACGTTTTTCTTGCCGGCTTCGTTGGCTGTTATAGCCGCTGTAGGATGTTTGTATTTATATGTAACTAAACATAAAAAAACCTTTTGACATGTCAATAGTTTTGATCAGTGGGGGTCCGAACACTGGGGAATGTACCGATCGCTAAAACAAAGCAACAGAAGTGCTCGGGTGAGCGCTGTGCCGCTGCGTTTCTGATCGGCTTTCCTTGGAGCAGGGTTTCTGGCTCAACAGAAAGTCTATGAGTCCAAACAATGCTCCGAGGAATGCCGTTCAGAAACTAAGCGGATCATCGCTCACCTGAGCACTTCTGATGCTTTGTTATAGCGATTGGTGGGGTCCTCGGTGCTCAAATATATTTGTTTTGGGGGGCTCAATGCTCGGACCCCACCGATCAAAACTTCTGACATGTCCCTTTGACATGTCAAAAGTTTTTGAAATGTTCAGTTACTCTTTAAGTAATTAATATTGCTTTTCAGATAGGTACTACTTTTAAGTATTTTAGCAAAATAATTTTCCAACAATTATATTTTTATCTATATATCTAGTAGTAGAAATTGTCTCTAATTAACCATCTTTTTTGGAAATTTATGTTAACTCAATATTGTCTCTGTTTGTTGTTACGTAAGTTACATGTTGCTTTGTCACCGGCTTTAAGGCCCCATGCACACGAACGTGCTTTTAGCGGCTGCAATTCCCCCAAAAATCCAGGGGAGAATTGCGGCCCCATTCATTCCTATGGGGCTATGCACACGACCGTGGTTTTCACGGTCCATGCATGGCCCAGGAGCCCTGACCGTAGAAAGAACGGGCATGCCTTATTATGGCCGTGTTCTGCGGTCCAGGCTCATAGCAAATAATGGCCGCGGCCATGTGCACGGCCAGCGATTTGCGGGCAGCTTGCGGGTGACACTCCTGCCCCAGCCGACCCGAAAATCATGGCCGTGCACATGGCTACGGTCGTGTGCATGAGGCCTAAGATAAATAAAAAATGTCCGTCCGGCCTCCATCTTTCTTATGCAGCAACAGAGCATAGAATGTATCACTGTATAACTAGCAAGGATGTATATAACATTGACGCAGACCATACAACTTCTATGGGGCAATTTGAGACAGGGACCCCAGCCCTGGTAGATCCCCTTGGATTCCCTATGTTACTAGGTTGTGAGAACCTGCGCAGGACTCCCTTTTCCAGAGGAAGGGCATTGGAAGTGCATAGCAAGAGGATGCCCAAGGGTCATAAAGTCATAAATGGGGAAACAAACACCAGGCCCATCTGTCCTGGTTGGCTAAACCTGACTCAATAATAGGGAGCCCTTTTTAATCTTTACTATCGTGCCCTTTTCTCTTTATGTACCTCATTGATAGCAAGACAGATTTACCATTCAAGGATCGTCGAAAGCTGAAAGGTATCCTCCGTGAAAGCCGTAATGCAGCCAAATCGAGTGCTGTAACGTCCGAGGTCACTGACCACGAACTCCTTCCATCCAGTCGACGCCCTTCTCTCCAGAGATGTCTGCACATACGGCCGTCCTGTTCCACAGTGACCACCAGCGTGTGCTCGCGAGCTCAGTCCAGACTCAAGAAGCCAGAGCGCACGCATGTGGGAGATTTAGCTGATTGCTCCCAGAGCACCCTGGGCTATAAGAAGGTTTAAGCCCCTTCCTCGCACGCTTGAGCTTTTTTGTCGTATCCTAAGTTTGTCTTGCAAATGGTCCCCTAGTGTTTCCTCCTCCCAGTGTTCCCTGTTCCTGTATCCCGTACCTGTATCCTGATCTAGTGCTGTGTTGAGCTGTTGCCGTGCTGTGCTGCATACCACGCCTGTCCTGCTGCTCCACGCCTGACATCTACCTGCTGCCTAGTCCCAGCCAAGCCTGCCTTGCTACTGTCCAAGCTGCCACAGGTACCCTATATGAACTATAGACTCTGACCTGCGCCAAGTTGGCCATCTGCCATACAGCCAAGGCGGTACGGCCCTGTGGGTCCACGAACCCTACGTGATAAGTGCCACTCAGTGTCCCAGAAATAGACAAAAAGAGCAGAAGACCTCAACTCGCAGTGTTGTTTAGCAGGGGGGTTTCTTTAGCAGGGGGGATTGCTCTTTAGACGCATGTACATTGAGATACCAGCGTTGGAGGGTGGATGATTTGAAACAAATGTCTCTGAATTTGTAAAAAATAGTTTTCCTTGAGAAATCTTTTTACGTGTGGGATACCCAGCTGTGGGGCAGCGCACATGTTTCAGGAAGCAGAAATTTCAAGAATTTAAGAAGAGGACGAAATGACTGAAGAGGAATTAAGAGACCATGATGAAATATCGGAGTCCTATGGAGCCTGGTTGCATTTTAGGCCTTGTGATACATTGTCTGAAACAGTGCGGCCGGCGTATATAAACACATCATATGTTTTGACAGAGAGCTAGGGTGAAGCAGGGTGTCAGGGTAAAGCAGAGGGTAATAAAATCACTTTAGATTTATTTCTTTAAATTGGAAACTTCATGCTTACACCTGACTAAATCATCAAGCTGAAATCCAAGCCGGACTCCCACAGAAAATGCATGTAACCCTATCCCATCTTTGTTTAACATGGACCAATCAAACCAGCCTAATGAATTCTGCAGATGTGCTCCGTACTCCTCATTTGGCTACAGAAATTCTGTAGGGCTTAGCCAACTGTCTTCCATGCACCCATCTCACTCAATCGGAAGTTGTCCAGGCCGGAGACGAAGATTCCTCTGCTCAATGTCTCCATAATAAAGCCCCTGTTAATAAGACGCGGAAAAATGTCTCTTACCCTTAAAGGAACACTGACATCCTAACTGTCTGTAGGGGTTTTGATGGAGTAGTGCAATTATTTAAAGTGTATTATCCCCTTTAGATTAGGAAAGTGCATAAACAGCAATTCCGTAATATACGTCTGTTATCCAATAATAGAGCTATTCAGTGGTGGGGAAATTAAAGGGGTTATTGCAGATTAGAAAAAAATTGAAGATTTTTTTCCAAAAACAGTGCATCACCTGTCCATAGGTTGTCTGTGGCATTGCAGCTCAGCCCCATTCACTTCAATAGCACTGAGCTGCAATACCAGAAACAACCCATAAATAGGGATGGCGCTGTTTTTGTAAAAAATCAGCCATGTTTTTCTAATACGGAACAACCCGTTTAATTTATCCTAACCAAGTTTTTAGAATCCTGTACAACCCCTAAGGTTGGACGGTTCCCTGTGCATTATGTGTCAATAGCCTATTGATGCCAATTCTACTTTTTATAGTGCCCAAATTAGGTTGAATTTGCACTGTATTTGCAGTGTCCACTTTGCATATGCAGTGGGAAAGCTCCTGGCGCATACGTCAAGCATATCCATAGGCCCTCATTTCAAAACAGTGTCCTTTCGGACTACGTCAGGCTAGTATATCTTTTTATATGCTGCACTACTCCATACAATGGCATCTGCCAGAGATATACATCGGGAAATCCCCCCGACGTACACACCTGACCTACACTGCAAATGCAGTGTGTTAGCCCCTAATACAGTCATGAAGTGGCCAAATCATACAGTCATACAGGGCTTAAATAACAATACCAGGCAGTTACCTAAATAATTGTGCCCAATCAAAAGACTAGAGAGTTAAGCTGCAACCTGGGCACCAGTTGTGGGCTTGAAGTGGTGTTCAGACCATCAGGGTCAGTGGCACAACCTTAAAGGGAAGGTGTCATGATTTATTTATTTTTATTATTATTATTATATTGCTTTTAATAAAATATAAACAAAAATTGTATTTATTAGTGTTGTTAGTGTTGTGACTTAATACTTTTTACTGTATTCAAACTTTTACTTCTCTATGGCTGCCATTTTTATTTCATCTCTATATGTGTCGACTATATATATATAATGGGAGCCGTTCCAATCTCTGAAGCGTGCGCCGTCTGTGTGTGAACAGCGCATGCGCCGCTCCCACACAGACCAAAACGAAGCTCGTTCATAGAGCGAAATCCGGCGCCATTTTCATGTGGACGGAAAGCCGCTGCCGGACAGTAAGATGACGACTTCCAGCCGCGGCTTCCGGCCATATGTTCAGCGAAGCGAAGGTGCAAGGAATAGGAGCGTAGACCAGCGGAGTTGGAGGCGGTGGCAGGAGCAGGTAATTTCTGTTCGTGTATGATGTGTGTATTATGTTTGTGTATGTTCGTGTTATACTGTTTGCTGAGCCCTGTATCTAATCCTCCTACCACTGTGCAGTCGCTCAGAAAATGGCAGCACACAGTGTAGGAGGTTTGAAGACCTTCAAACCCCTCCTTCTCCTGGCACTAGCCAGAATAAGGGAGGGGGGATTGTGTGAGGACACTAGAGGAGAGTGTGTCCACCACAAATTTGCAGCATAAATCAATGAGGTTGCTTTACCACAGTGACCATGGTGCAATTTTGGGAACTGCTTGGAAATGTTATAAATTAGAATGTAATTTATAATATTTCCGGACTTGAAAAAACTAAAAAAATTAAAACAATGTGTAATCACACAAATACTAATTGTTTAACTGAAAAAAAATAAAAAATTCTAGCGACACATTCCCTTTAAGTAATGACAGGTGATGCACGCACCCCAGCAGGGTCGGCCTTAGGTTGGATGCTGTCCTGTACAGTGCCTTCTATTGATGCCCCTCCTTTATGGTATATCATATAGTGCCCAAATAATATAATGATATACATAATCATACCATTCAGTGCCCATATAACATTGCCCAATCTGCAAGGCTGTGAGCAGAAAAGCTGACCCTAAAACAATTCATAGGCGGAGACCAAATGAAAGGCAATATTTTTCATCTGTGTAAACTTGGAGCTTCCAAAGCACAAGGGGTTGAATACTTATGCAAACTGGATTTTTTAGTTTAAATTTTTAGTGTCAGTTCACACAGAGTTTTTTTCCCCGTTTTTTGACGCGGAAACCGCGTCGGAAACTGCGCCAAAAAACGGTCGAAGGCGGAGGCGTTTTTTTCTTGCGAGCGGAAAAACCGCTCGCGGGAAATAGACGCGACATGCCCTATCTTCGGGCGTTTACGTCCCTGACCTCCTATTGACATCAATGACGTCAATGGGAGGCAGAGAAAGCGTATATCGCAGCGTTTTTTGCCCGCCACGCTCAATGGCGAAAAACACAGCGAAAATCGGCGTGCAGGGTAGATTTTCTGCCTGCAAAAAGCTCAGTGTGAACCCAGCCTTAAGTTAGAAAAGTTTGTTTATAAATATACTAGTATACAATACTGACTGGAACAATCCACGTAAGTGTCATTGGTAATACAGACGACTTTTTGGGGGTTGAATATTTTTGCAAGGCGCTGTACATGTGGCCTTATTTACTATTTGCACATAACAAGCCACGAATACAATGTTTACGTTGCAAAAAAAAAGATCTTATGACGTGATGCAAACTCCTCCACAGCAAATTTGTTTGGCACAAGAGCCCGGGGGTCAGGCCTGTGCTATTTCTCAAACAAGCAAATAAACAAATGTAATATTTGTCTATTTTGGCAGCTGTGACACAGCACTACAGCGCACAGTATCACCACTCGCCAAAAGTGATTCCCGAAGAAACTAACCACAGCCGAAGACGAGCTGCTCCGGAGCTGTGTGCCGGCGATCGTGCAATGTTTGACACTGGATGTCACTTTTTCTTTGCGTTCTTATCCAAATGCAATGACATCCGGGGTGCGGCGCTGTCCTCAGAATACGGAAACGTTTGCATCAGAGCTATAATTAAAGTCCAATCGCTTCCATCGCTCCTCATGTCTTGTTCAGCAGGGAAAGTATTTCCTGTTGTATTCGGCAATGTTGCCAACTGTTCTTCCCTCCCGTGTGACGGGCTGGGGCGGTTTAATGTGGAACACATATATTATTATTCCGCATTATCTACGCCTCTCAGGGTCTTGACAAATTTTAAACAAACATTGCAGGTGGTCAGACAACTGGGTCCAGCAGTTGGTGGTGGGCAGTGGCGGAGAAGACTGACAGATACACTGTGGTATTATATGAGCGGATGGCTTTACTGGGATTGATGCTGTCATGTGTATAGAGGGAGATTTGGGAAACATTTCGGTCACATTTCTATCCTCTGTGTCAACAACTGCAAGAATTTAAAATTTATGATTTTTTTTTCGTATATACGAAATCCCAAATTTTAAAGTTTATTATTTGAAGAATGAAGCTAAAATATTTATTTTTTTACTATAATTTTTTTTAATCTAGTTGAACATGAACCAAAGAAAACGAACCACTTTTTACAAATCATAATAGAAATGTAACTAATATTACTAATATTGGCCAAAAAATTCCACATAGAATAAAGAAGGGAAAGAATATTTTTTTTCCCCTAATTTTTTCTTTTTTTGTTTTAAAGGAATGTGTTCATTCAATAATATTTACACCAAAAAATAAATCCTCAAATTCTTCCGTGTATAGTGACGCCATATTTGTGTACATTGTGTAACGTATGATGTCACTGTACTGAAAACAAAAACATTCTGTATCTCCCCTAAAACTTTAGACACAGTATATGTACAAGGACAAAATCATCCAAGTACTGACATTTTTTAAAGAATTAATATATTTACATTTAATCAGTGGGGGTCCGACTACAGGTACCCCCGCCAATCATCTTCATAAAGAGGCTGTGGCGCTTCAGTGAGCACCGCGTCCCTTTCATTGTTTAATTAGGCACAGCGCCGTATATTTGGTTGTGGCTGTGCCTGGTACTGCACCTCATTACAGTTCAGTCCCATTCAAGTGAATAGAATGAAGCTGCAGTACCAGACACAGCCACAACCGTATGTATGGCACTGTGCCTGGATAAACAAAGAAGGGGATGCAGGGACATGTGCTCCTCACAATTTTCAATATCTCTGCTTGCTGTCTTTTGAAAGGAACCTTTTTTGTTTACTCCCAGGGGATAATAATCTGTCCTGTTGATGTGATAATCACACAGATGCACTTTTCATTAGAAGATAAAGCGCTGAGTATTGTACTGTAACTGTAACGCTATCTGCACCTGTGTGATCATCACGTGGCCATAATAGATTTTTATTCACTGGAACTAAATAATGAAGGATTCTATCAAATGAGAGCAAGCAGAGATATTGAAAAGTGTAAGGAATTGATACATAAAGTACATTGGAAAAATGTATAACTTATTTGCTGTAATCTGAATATCGCTTAACCCCTTCCCGACATCCGCTGTATATGTATGGCGGATGTCAGCAGAGTATGTATGGAGTAGGCTCAGGAGCTCTATATGCAGCGGGTGTCAGCTGTATTTTACAGCTAACACCCTGCTCTAACGGCTGCATTGGAGATAGCTCTGATCCTGGCCATTTAACCTCTAGCGACCGCGACGTCTAAGCCTTAAGAAATAGGGGGTCCTCTGTCACATGATCGTGTGAGGATGATGGGTTGTCATGGCAGGCGGGGACCTAACGAAGGCCACCAGTTCTGCCATGTTAATACTCCTATTAAGCCTCTATTAAGAACGTTAATACGACAATGCTCTGCAATACATAAGTATATAAGTATATATACGTATGCATGTATATATGTATAGATAGATAGATAGATAGATAGATAGATAGATAGATAGATAGATAGATAGATAGATAGATAGATAGATAGATAGATAATATATATATATATAAATATATACATACAATTTAAGAGGATTCCACATTGTGGCAACCTGTAACCATTATCTCAATGACACATTTTCCCACACCAGGAGATTAGTCAGCCATATGTTACAGCAAAATAACTTGAATAGGAGCTGCAATACCAAACCTAGCCCATGGACAAAGGTGGCGCTGTTTCTGGAAGAACGCAGCCATATTTTTCTAATCTCAGGATCTCACTTAAATGAAAAGAAATCTATGAAAGCTGAGTAACAACCCTAATGGAAACGTCTAATAGCGGCCATATTGATTGTCATCACTGGTTTCCTATGGAAATTTAATTAATGTACAAATAGGTAATACAAAGCATTAGTGAGGCCTCATCTAGAATATGCAGTTCAGTTCTGGGCTCCAGTTCATAGAAAGGATCAAAAAATACAAAGAAGAGCAACGAAGCTAATAAGGGGCTTGGAGAATCTAAGTTATGAGGAAAGATGAAAAGAATTAAACCTATTTAGCCTTGAAAAAAGACGACTAAGGGGGGACATGATTAACTTATATAAATATATTAATGGCCCATACAAAAAATATGGTGAAATCCTGTTCCATGTAAAACCCCCTCAAAAACAAGAGGGCACTCCCTCCGTCTGGAAAAAGAAAGGTTCAACCTGCAGAGGCGACAAGGCTTCTTTACAGTGAGAACTGTGAATCTATGGAATAGTCACCGCAGGAGCCGTCACAGCAGGGACAGTAGATGGCTTTAAAAAAGGCTTAGATTATTTCCTAGAACAAAAAAATATTCGCTCCTATGTGTAGAAATTTTTTACTTTCCCTTTTCCCGTCCCTTAGTTGAACTTGATGGACATGTGTCTTTTTCCAACCGTACTAACTATGTAACTATGTAACTATGTAACTATGTAACTATGTAACTATATAACCGTAATTATTTAGTTAGTGTGGATTTGCCACAACATATTTTTTAACTAGTCGGCATGTCAGATGTCATAAATAATACGACCATTTGTGCTGTCAGTAATAATAAGAAGCACTTTATCTTCAGCATTGCAATCTAAAACAGACATTTTCTTTTCTGAATCTATCAGGTAACACAAGCGATACAGAAAAATAGAATTTCTCCTTTATACACTGGTTTACATTCACATCAATAGTGGAGTAGTGGAAAATATTTGCCCATTAAAAGGAATTTGAACTGATTTCTTCAGGTTTACGTTGACAATAAGAGTCCGGGGTGCAGGGTGGCTTATTATTATTACTTCTGCTTTTTCTTATCGGCAACACAAAGACATATTAAGACGTTCTTCATCTTTGTCATGTCATGTTATTAATCAGAGGTCAAGGATAAGGAAAGGCATTAGGTATATCACAAGGAACATAAAGAACGTAAAACAACAATGCAGACATTTTATACATTTGTATCATGGAAGATTTAGAAGTTTCTATCAAGCTGGAGAACTATCCAGATTATCATTTGCTATGTGTTTCTGACCTCTGGCTTCGGCCCAATTACTTATTTATAGGCTTTAGAGACTCATATTTTCTTTTGTGACATAATGCTTTCGTTACTACACGCCTTTAAAGTATATTTGCCAACATATATCCCAACCGTTGTAGACCTTCGAGCAAATTAAAGACTTATGTCGTTGCCCCAATAACAGATTGTCATATAGGAATGATCATAGGCGTGCACAGGCCATTTGGTTAGGGTGTGTGTTATGGGAATGGCTGAGGTGGAGTGCAGCGTGCCCTAAACCACCCCCCTGGAAATAGGATTAGCATGTAGATATGGTGGTAGAATAATAATATTGCGTAGACACCGTTACTGCATAGATAAGGTACCAGAGCCTAGAACAAAGGATAACAGAACCAAGCTTGCTGCACAGATATAGTAACAGACCCAATTCAAGAGCAAAGATAGATGGCACCGCTAGCAGCCGTTATGGCTGCTACAGCAGTAGCGACGCAACTTCAGGGCCCACCCCGTCTGGCCTCTAACATTTATGGGCCGGGGGCACGGACCCTCTTATGCCCAGTGGCGTCGCTAGCACCCGAGTGTTCCCCGGTGCTAGTGACAGCCATCCCTTCTTGCAGTACTTGTACCTGCGTCTATAGCATGCAGGTACAAATACATGTATTAGCGCTGAATGGCCAGGCACGTTCCGTGCGTGACCATTCAGCGCCTTACAATGACGCTGATTGGCAGGGCAAAATGACTTGCCGTGCCAATCAGTGCCCTTCAGCGACTCTAGCGGCGTGATGACGTCATCATGCCACTTGCGTCGTTCAGCTCCAGCAGACCTGCTGAGAAGAGAGCAGGTCTGCATTGCCACCGGATGGCGCAAGAACGGGATCATGTGAGTATGTACTTTTTTTTTTTCTAATAAAATTGTGAGTGCCATTATCTACAGGGGGAGCTCTATCTACAGGGGGAGCTATATGTAGGGCACTATCTACAAGCCTTGGCTATGTGGGACACTATATACAGCGGTGGGCTCTATGTGGAGCACTGTCTATAGGGGAGCTATTTGTAGGGCACTATCTATAGGGGTGGGCTATATGTAGGACACTATATACAGGGGTGGGCTACATGTGGGACACTATATACAGGGGAGCTATATGTGAGGCACTATCTACAGAGGTGGGCTATATGTGGAGCACTATCTATATGGGAAGCTATATGTAGGGCAGCACGGTGGCTCAGTGGTTAGCACTATTGCCGTGCAGCTCTGGAGTCCATATGTGGGCACTATCTACAGGGGCAAGACTGGAAATCGACCAAAACTGAGTACTATAAACCAGAATGAATGAGATATAAAATATAATTTTAATATTAAAAATTAAATAAAATAATTACATTTTTAATAATAAAATTAAATTTTATATCTCATTCATCCTGGTTTATAGTACTCAGTTTTAGTCAATTTCCAGTCTTGCATATCTATTTTGAGTATTGAACATGTTCAAATTGTATATATATATATATATATATATATATATATATATGTATATATATATATATATATATATATATATATATATATACTATCTACATATCCTTACCATTGTTCGGGCCATGCTGGGAGCTGTATTTTTACGCCGTACAAACTTATATGGCAGGGGTTGCACTAAATTGAGCTGTATTTGTTCTGGTGTTGTTCTGGTGTTGTATTGAGTTTGGTTCTGGGGCTGTATATATATACTGAGCTTAGTTCTGGTGCTTTATATATGTACGGGGCATGGTTCTGGGGCTGTATTTATGTATTGAGCTTGGTTATGGTGCTGTATATATGTATTGAGCCTTGCTCTGGTGCTGTATATATGTATTGAGCTTTGTTCTGGTATTGTATAAATGTACTGACCTTGGTTCTGGTGCTGTATATATGTAGTGAGCTTTGTTCTGGTGCTGTATATATGTCAGAGCTTGGTTCTAGTGCTGTATTTATGTACTGAGCTTTGTTGTGGTACTGTATATATGTATGAGCAAAGTCCCTTGGTATAAAGAAGAAAAGTGAAGCAAGGCAGCACATCCAAACAAGTGGGAGCTTTATTCACCCAATGTGATGTTTCAGTACAACAGGACCTTTCTCAAGCATGCATTATTTAGGTTTTTCTTCTACAGTACTGATCAGTCACGGGGAGAATAAATATATACATTTAGTAACTCACAGGTGACATCTTCTCAGATTATTTTTAATTCTTTTTCTCTTTTCATCCGGTCGAGGCCTCTATGATAACTTCTCCCGGGAAGACCCATTTCTGCAAAGTTTGCCACTCAAATTTCTTCAGCACCTCACTTTTCCAACATTTCCGCACCTTTAAACAAAGATAACATTTTAATGGTGCCACACTCTATGCCACTGAATATAATAGTATCATACACTGCGCACTTGAATATAATAGTACTATACACTGTGCCGCTGAATGTAATAGCACCATATACTGTCCCCATAACTAAAATCGTGTAAGTTTAAATTAACTCACCAGACATACTCACAATGCCCCCTGTAGATAGCGCCTCTCACAGAGTGTCCTGTAGATAGCACCACTCACAGAGCCCTATGTAGATAGTGCCATTCTCAGAGCCCCCTGTAGATAGTGCCCTATATAGAGCCCCCTGTAGATCATACCCCTCATAGAGCCCTCTGTAGGTAGTGCCCCTTATAGAGTCCCCTGTATATAGTGCCCCCATAGAGTCCCCTGTAGATAGGGCCCCCTGTAGATATTGTCCCCCAGAGTCCCCTGTAGATTGTGCCCCCAGAGAGTCCTCTGTAGATAGTGCCCCTTGAGAATCCCCTGTGGATATGGCCCCCTTGCCCCCAGAGGGTCCCCTGTACATAGACCCCCCCCAGAGGGTCCCCTGTAAATGGTGCCCCCTGAGGGTCCCTTGTAGACAGTGCTTCCAGAGTGTCCCCTGTAAATAGTGCTCCCCAGAGGATCTCCTGTAGATAGTGCGCCCTGTATATATTGCCCCCACTGAAAAAAACAAATCATTACATGCACCTGTCCCCATTCCCACGCCATCCCCCAGCTACGCAGGCCAGGTCGGAGACTAGATGTCATCGAGTGTAATGGGGAAGTTGGATGATGACGTAATCGCGCCGACTACATCATTGCTAAAGCGCCAAATGGCAAGTCAGGGAACTGATAGTTCTCGTCTCGCCAGCGCTAGAGCAATCAATTGTATCTGCGTCCTAAGGAAGGGGGAACTGGGGGGAACTGGGCCCCCTTTCTGCCTCCGTCCCTGGGCACTTGACCAGATTGCTCTAAATATAATCCGCCCTTGTCTATATCCACTGAAAGACTTCAGTAAAAGCATAGAATTACAATAATCTGTGTCTGAAGATTCAAATTTCATCATTTATTACTAGTTAGTGCTCATATTTTTGTGTATTTTGCTAGTTTTTGTGAAAATGAAAAACTGTGTTTGAGCATAGATATGTATGATAGGGTAGATCTGTCACACAACTTTTAGACCAGGTTTCCGCATAGTAGTTGCATCACTAGGACCCTTGGATCCAAAGAAGAAGGGAAATTCTCTTCCCTTTTGGATCCTTTTTGACAAAAAGTACTGCTTGGAAACATACATTATCACACCACAATCACTACGTGTTTGAACCCAGTTTTGTATGAATTTGGCCATCAGGAGTATTAGAGAATGTGTTGTTTGTGTCATTGTCTAATCTATAGTGAATTATGTGGCTCTTTATGGATGTAAACCTGGACAATTAAGAAGGATAGGAAAAGAATTGATGCTTTAGGTGTTGACAAAGTTTTTGAGAATACCATGGACTGAAAGGAAAGCAAACATGGGAATCCTTGACCAAATCAAGTCGGATCTTCCACTTGAGGCACAATTGGCTAATTTAGACAGATAACGAGACATCCAAGGTCATTGGAAAATATAATTATACACAAAAGAGTTGAATGAGATAGAGACAGACATCATAAAGACACTTTGAGGAACCTAAAGAACCAACCATAAGACAGAACATCCAGGAGAATGTCGGCAGACTACAACATTCGGCACCAAAAAATATAAAATCTAGACATGCACCCTAGAGTGTGCCCGGGCACTTTAGGAACACCCTGTGTGTCTGTCTATATTAATAAAATTCCCCTAATGAGAATTTTCTTCTACTACAGTAATGGGGAGCAAGATTCGCGCCAATCATTAAGCAATATCTCTCACACAGTGGGAGGTCTGCTTCCAAAGCTTCATGTCTGCAAATGTATAGTACAATCAATAGTCTACATGACACTACTGTTGGACATTTCCCATTCTTAACTACAATTTTTTGGTTCAAGGGCATTTGCAAATGGTAATTGGCTTATGAGCCTAAGGACCATCATGGGTCATGGACATGACAACCTGTATAATATTAGTCATGTTATGAAACGCCAACAGCTTTTTCTACTTATTACTGTCCTTGGAAGGGAAATCCTTGGTTTGAACAATGAATTCTTGTGTCCTAGTGATTCAGATAAGGTGACCCCAATATTTCTTGGTCCAAATAAATAAGATGCTTGTTCAAAGTGAATATTAAAATGATACCACAGTTGCCAAAATATTACGTTATTACGAAACACATAGAAATTGCACAAATTTATTATATATTATTGTTATATAGATATTGAGGCATAAATCCAGGCAGCCATGGAATCTGGGACGTATATACGCTATTCCAGGATTGAAAGGGGTTGTCCCAAAAAGAACCTTGTTGTGTGTCCTGCTACTGGTCGCCCTCATCAATCCTGAAAGTAAACTGGTCCTGGCAACAAAGGATTGTGACACTCATGATTCTCCAACACCCCATTGCAGGTAAGTCCTAGACCAGTTCTTCAAGATTCCCAACTGCCAGAACCCCCGGGTTTCTGACTTCCATGACATGTCTGATTAATGTGTCATAATATCTCCCTAAAGAATGAGTTGACAGATACAACAAATAGTAATTTAAACAAAATATATATTAGTTACAATTTATGCGAGAAAAAAGAATATATTTTTTTCAAAACTAAAAATACAGAGTGGGTATCAGTAAAAACGTAGGATTCCAGAAGAAATGTTATGTCCTAATATGTAAATGTTTTAATTTATTACTACTTTGTGCTCATATATTTGTATACTTTGCTGATTTTTGTTGAAATTGACTCTTAGACCAGGTTTCCGCATAGTGGTTGCATCGCTAAGACCCTTGGTTTCAAAGAAAAAGGAAAATGTTCTTCTCTTTTGGATCCTCATAGTCAAAAACAAAAAATGTTGCTGTGAAACATACATTATCACACCACAATCGTGTTTGAACCCGGTCTTTGTATCAATTTACTCATCAGACATGTTGGGAGATATGTGGTTTGTGTCATTGTCTAAGCTATGGTGAATTGTTTGGCTTTTTATGGATGTAAACCTGGACAATTGCGAAGAAAGGCAGGAAAATAATTGATGCTTTAGGTGTTGACAATAGGTTTTGAGAATACCATGGACTGAAGGGAAAGCAAACAAGGAGATCCTTGACCAAATCAAGTCTGACCTTCCACTTGAGGCACAAATGACTACATTTGACACATTGCGACACATCCCAGGTCATTGGAAAATACAATTACACACAAATAAGTTGAAAAGAGATAAAGACAGGAATCATAAAGACACTTTAAGAGACCTAAAGACCCAACCAGAAGACAGAACATCCGGGAGAAACTCTTAAGAAACCTGATCATTAGTTGCAGAAATTGACTTGACACCAAATAATAATGAATGCTTTGTTATATTTGTGCCTCGAACATCGCTATGTGCGCAATATCTGCGACAATACAAAGCCCATTTCGATAATGGATCTTTTTGCGGAGCATTCTAAGACTAGTCCACTATAAATGCTAATCTACATTAGAACTCTAACTAATCTTACCAATATAACTTTCCTTGTATGTGGTTCCATCCAATATTGGGACATTAGACTGAAGTTGGGCAAATCTTAGTGTCCATGGCAACATTCAATGACATTCTTAGGTCAGGTTATTGTTGTGACCTTGATGGATCGTGTTTCGTCACATTCAACCAAAGTCTAAATCCATTTTTCAACCAGACAAATGGGTGAGAGTAAGGCTAGATTCACACGAGCGTATCAGATTCACGCGTGTGAAAAATGCGCGTGAATCTGGTCTGTGTGTGTTGCGTTATGCATCAGTGTGCTTTGCGAGTGGCATGCGTTATTCACGCACTCGCAAATCACATCTTTTTTTTTTTTATTATTTTCAATTGAATTGAAAGTGAAAACGCACCAATATAGGACATGCAGTGAGTTTCACGCAGCGGACTCTCGCTGCGTGAAGACTCACGCATGTGTCAACAACCCCATTGAAATCAATGGGTCCGTGTGCTGCGCGTGATTTCCATGCGCAGCATACGGATGTTATTCACCTTCGTGTGAATGGGCCCTAAGAAAAAAAATAATCATCTCCAATAAGGAGGTGACAAGCCACCAGGGGATGATGTGCCACAGAAATAAAGAACACCAGATATGGCATTATACACCACCCACAGGGTATCATTACTATTGGATTCCACTACAGCGGGAGCAATGAAGTCTAGACGTAATTTACCCTAATAGTCAAGGTTTCTCTAAAAAATCTCAATATTATGTATACACCTTATAAAGGCTCCTTCCAAGAATGTTCAATATAAAACATATGTGTAGTTTCATGAGATATTATGTCTCTCTCCTTTATTAAGTTAACCCACTTTGGCTTCGGTAAATGAACTGGACTAAGGGAAATATACATGACAATAATCTCTCTTTATGATAAAGATTGAACCGCTTTTAACAGTGTCAAGTGCTAACATTTTTCCACAGTTTGCCTAACATTATTTCTAAGATGAAGACATGACAGTTCTTGTGAAACTATTTTATGGCCGGTCCCATGGCACACATCAGGTTTGGTGTCTCACTCGAAGCTGCTTCCCATAAATACTAAATGTTTTGCACATGTGTAAATCCTGCTCGTGGGCTCGTATGCCGACTTGCCGTTTCAAAGCTAATAAACATATTGGAAGGCAAGAGTGAGCCAATTTTCTCTGATGTACGGTGAATTATTAATATGTTGGGCCCTTTGTTAAATTAGAGCAATAGAGAATACAAGGTAAACTTATTGTAATATGACACAATAAGTACATTTAAAAGGGCTGACATTCTGTTTTTATTAGAAGGGTCCCTTGAATATAAGCTGACCACAAGGTGACCCGCTGCCCCTCAGTTATCAGCTGTAATTTGTAAGGGAACCTGGCTGCAAGTGTTCAATTTTCCTACAGTGCCACCACAGGGGATATGGAGCATTACACAATTCCCATTGGGCTATCCCTTTAATGTACAGATTTGCCAAGTCCTCCACATTTAAAAGCGCTTTTTGTAGAAGCTCCACATTTGGGCTTATAGATGAAACTCTTGAACAGGGGAACCCCTCTATTAACTCACAATTAAATTCACTATTTGAAAATGGATTTTCGAAACCAGACTACTGCCCACATGACCGTATCCGCAAATACTGACCGCAAATACGGTTCCGTATTGCTTTATAGTCATCAGCAAATCATCAGCAACGTACCCATTTCTGCTGAATGGTATCCGCAAATACGGTCCATAGTGCATCCATATTACATCCGTATATACGGGTCCGCAAAAAAAAGAGGTCTGGTTGATGGGAAATCTCCTTTGTGTCGCTTAGCAACACTTCTGTATTTGCGGATGGCTATCCGTATTTGCGGACGTACCACCGTAGCCATCCGCAATTTTGGCTTCCCCCATAGACTTTTATGGAGGAGTCCGTGCCGCAATTGTGGACCAAAAACGGACATGCTCCATAATTCCCGGCACAGTTATGCGGAACGGACACTCATCCGTAGAGATACGGAAAGGTGTCCGCGTTCAATGGAAGTGAATGGGTCCGTTTTTGCGGACCGCAATTGCGGTCCGCAAAAACAGAGGTTTTTTTCGGTCGTGTGCATGGGGCCTTAAGGATAAAGATCCTCATTGGTGAAATAAAATGGAAAGTTAGTGGAAAATAAGTTATACATTTATCAATTTGTCTTTTAATTAGATGAGTCGTTATTCAATTCTATCCAATGAGCCGTCTGCTTCTCCTGTTATGATATTATTACTGATATTGGGCTGTTTGGAAAGAAAAAGTACTAGTCCAGAGTAGCTAGATCATTGTGATGAAAAATACCGTGGCATAGGTATAATAATTAGGGTATGTTCACACGTAGTCAACAAAAACGTCTGAAAATCCAGAGCTGTTTTCAAGGGAAAACAGACCCTGCTTTTCAGACGTTTTTTTACCAACTCGCATTTTTCGCGGCGTTTTCGCGGCGTTTTCGCGGCGTTTTTTACGTCCGTTTTTGGAGCTGTTTTCATTGGAGTCTATGAGAAAACAGCTCCAAAAATGTCCAAAGAAGTGTCCTGCACTTCTTTTGACGAGGCTGTATTTTTACGCGTCGTCGTTTGACAGCTGTCAAACGACGACGCGTAAATAACAGGTCGTCTGCACAGTACGTCGGCAAACCCATTCAAATGAATGGGCAGATGTTTGCCGACGTATTGGAGCCGTATTTTCAGACGTAAAACGAGGCATAATACGCCTCGTATACGTCTGAAATTTGGCCGTGTGAACATACCCTCACAACGGACACATAGGCACCCACTGTCGCAACAGATATAAGAGCCATTACTAGAGCCACAGGCATAAAGGGCCATGGCCACAAGATGAAAGGTTCTTTCTTGTGCTAAGCACCCAGCCCCCTTTCATCTGACTATAGCCAGTTACCCGAAACACTTACAGATGACTAAAAGGGAAGAAAAAAAAGCACAAAACAGAGTTCACGTTAGATGGAAAGTTTTTTGCTCTATGGATAAAGTTGTAGATACATTGTGTCAGAATAGTGATCATCTGCTACATTCTTAATATAGTAAAGTGAAAATGCCAACCCTAGAGTGTGCTCTATCGGCCCGAACTGTATCATACTTTGAAGGTGCTTAATAAAAACAAAAAAGCAAAAAACTAGTCAAGGGCAGTTTTTACAGAAAATAAAATACAAAGCTTTTTATTGGTATTCTACCTCTGTGTGTATGATGATTCTCTGATGTGACCATCTTGTGTCATCTATTTGTACACGGGAGCAAGAACGAGGTTACTCTGTATTCCACACTATGCATCATTGTCTGTTAATTAAACAAACATCATTTTTTCTTGTTATCGAACAATGAGTAACTCTACAAGGCAATAAACCCACAGAGAAAAGGTGCAGATGTATGTTGAATAGAATAGGAGATATGAAGTATTCATGCCTCCATATCTGTTAAAATAAATGGTCATAATTCTGAGAAATCCTGAAATAAAACCTGCTGCAGTCTGCAAGAGAACTGCGACTCCAAACATAAAGTGAAAACCATGCAGGGTTGGCTTTAAAAATCAAGGTTAATGAGTAATATATTATTGAGTATTGTAGGGATTGTGGAGAGGAATGCCGAGGAATATGAATAATAATCATAAAGGACACATAGGCACCCCCCTGTCAAAATAAATACAAAACCATCACTAGAGGATTCCCCTGGAGCCACAGGCATAAAGAGCCATAGCCACGAGGAGACAGTCTCTCTCTCTCTCTCTTTCTCTCTCTTGTGCCAACTAGAATTACCCCTTCCCCCTCAACTGACTGAAGCCAGGTAGCTGTGACACAAATGCCCTAAATGAAGGGACCTCAGAACTATTTGAAGGACTGAATCTCCTTGAATCTCATCACATGCTGACTAAGCTAGGAATGGCTATGCACGGAGTCAAGATGGAACCTTTACTTCATATCATGTCAGGTCAGATTTTTTTTACAATATCACTAGTCATTTCTTCTTTAAATCCATTGACAATACTATTTATTTCTTTGTGGCTTGTATTATATGCTCTAAAAATGTCCATTCGGCATCTGCAAGAAAATGTGTTCAAGGAAACGCACACTGGACTAAAGGCTAGTGAGCAACTTAAAGGAATTATCTGGTTTAGGAAACCCATTTTCAAACATGTTATTAGGGAATTCTAAGTTAATAGATGGGACTGCTCCATTTCAGGACCCCTCTCTATCAACCAGAGTGAAGATTGACTATACAGAGCGTTTCCCACTCTGGAGGAACCAGAAAGTCCATGGACAGCCCACTGCTCTCAATCGGAACTGTGTGTAACGCCGGTGGCGGGCCCCGCATATGCCAGTGGTCCCCACTGCCGGGTCTCATGCCTCTCCCTGCACTCTTAGTCTTCTGTGGCTCATGACTGCTGGATCCCTAGTGCGCGCGAACGCTCTGGTCGCCTGTTAGAGAGCAAGTGCGCGTGAAATTCTAAACGTTTTCCAATCATCCATGCTGTTTCCTAGGACTTTTTAAGACATCTCCTCCATCTCCCAAGTGCCTGAGCAATGTTGTTGCTAACCCAGTGTTGGTCTGCAAAAATTCGGTAGCCCGTTCCTGAAACCTATGTTCGTGACTATCCAGTGTCCGTGTCTAGTCCAGTGTCCGTGTCTAGTCCAGTGTCCGTGTCAAGTCCAGTGTCCGCAACAAGTTCAGTAACCGTGTCGAGTGTCTGTAATCACCTCAGTATCTGTGTCCAGAGTCCGGTATCCGTTTCCAGTGTCCAAGACGAGTCCAGTGTCCGAGACCAGTTCTGCTTCTGATAATCTAGCACAAACCAGTGTCCGACAATCCAGCACAAGCCAGTTTCTGATAATCTAGCACAAACCAGCTTCCGATAATCCAGCACAAGCCAGCTTCTAGCTATCTGGCACCAGCCTGCCATCCAGGTACCATCGACCAGTGACTGTTCTTTATTTGTTTGGCCAGCTGCTGCTCCGTTACGGCGGAGTGGCCCAGTGGGTCTACAACCCCCGGTGGATGTTACACTGTGTAATGCCTAATTCCTCCTGTGGTGGCATTGCACAGAAATGTAACACTTTATTCTGGGTTTCCTCACAGATTTTAGCTGATTGCTGGAGGTACATGCAGCGGGACACTATTTGATCAGTTTAGAGTCAAGGGACATTTTCCAAAAAATTTAATAGGCTCTAATAGGCTTGACATGTATGTTAAGTACAATAATATGTTACTGATCAAATGACTTCATGCATTTCACCTGCACTAAGCAGAAACTAGATTGTAAGCTCCTCACTCAAAGTATCAATGTGATCATGTTAATTCTTTTCACTTCAGCAGCACTTTGTAAAACAGATTCCTATCTTCTCCCTTTCTAATGTGATGAGTGTCCATTTGTGGCATCTTCTTGAGTTGCACCGAGCTGTTTTCTTATGGTTTCAACATAAGGAGCTGGTTAAAAACCAATAAATCAGGAGTGAAATGTGGATAACAACCATCTCTGTAAGATCAACATGGATAGTGTTCCCGCAGAGAAAATCCTGACAGGTCGGGGAAGCTGAAGCTCTCAGCAGCCAGATCTCTGACTTATAGGAAATATCTTTTTTGTCTCTTTCCTGCTTTCATTTTTTTTTTTTGTTGCAAAATTCCACTTCACACCACATGCTAAAATTCCAGTCTTCACCTTTAGGATAAGTCTGACAGATTGTTAATTTACTAAGAATTTAATGTTTTATGAAGTCCGGGAGAAATCCAAAATATGAATGGAGCTATGTCCCCTTAAAATTAATTAGATAGGATTATTATTCTTATTCATATTATGATTATTATTATCATTCATATATGCCTAGCCAGTGTCGGCCTTAGGTTGGTTGGCCTGTGCAGTACCTTCTTAGGACCCCCTTATTGTTTGTTATGTAGTGCCCAAAAAATACACTCATACAGTGCCCAAATAATACTGCTAAATTAATAAACTAGGAAATGTAGCTGCATCCTGTTACCATATATTTGGGCACAGAGTGTGGATACGGAGGTGCAAGCTCTAGGTGCCCAGGCCACCGGGGCTAGTGCTGCCCCTTTCAATAGTGACAGACTATGTGTCCTGTGCCCTGAGTGCCCATACATTTCCAAAGCCAATGCTACACTACAGGTTAACTGCATAGAAATCACTAGAAATGGCCACTGTGGCACATGGCACTTTGGTGGCACAAATTTTTAATTGCCTTCTCAGATAATTGCTTGTTTTGAATTACATACAAGGTGCATGTGTGCCATTGCATGTAGCGACCGGTTTCATATGGCCATACTTATGCCACATTTTAGACTTCATATTATGGCCACATTACCCAGAGTACTCCCAGCTGAACTAAACTTAGATTACCATAGCGGTTGATTGATGACGTTTCATCACATGTGACCGCTGCATCCAATCACAAGCTGTAGCAGTGGTCACTTGGGATGAAACATCATCCCAGGAGGCCGGCTAAGTGCTGCAGTTTTCCGCAGCTGACATTCTGGGCAAAAAACTGCACTACAGTTTGGTGCCTTTTTTCGCCCGGAATTCCCTGCGGCGCACAGGGCGGATACGCTGCGTGCTATTACTAAAAAGATAAATGACTGTTTGCAGAAATCTGGACAAATACTTCAGCTGTCAGAACAACATTCGCAGGTCACTTCAGACATTAAGTTATATTACAGTAAATAAGAGGGTCAGTCAAAAATTATCCGCTCTCCGGTAAAATTAAAACTTCTGTTGGCCACACGTTCCGTACGAGGTCATTGTCTCCCCAGTCACTGCTGTGCGGGCTTGAACGTGTTACGTCTGTTTATTTGTGACTGCGGTACGAGAAACAATGGCTGCCCCACTTGTGATTTCCAAGAAAGAAGAGCAGCGTGCAGTGATTAGTTTTTTGTGGTCTGAGGAGGTGTCTGGTGCCGATATTTATCGAAGACTCTGTGCACAATATGGAGAAGTGTTTCGTTGTGAAGGAGAGTGCATGATGGATAGAGAGGTTCAAGGAATGTCGCACAAGTGTCAGCAATGAAGAAGGAGCCGGACGCTCGTCCACGGCCACGACTGATGACAACTTAGAGAGTGCATTTTCCCTATTGTCCTGATCTTGCCCCATCGCAATCACCCCAATCACCTGTTTGGTCCCCTGAAAGAAGCCCTACGAGGACGAAGATTCACGTCTCATGAAGAGGAGAAGACAACGGTGCATTCGTGGCTCGCAGCTCAGCCTAAAACATTTTTTTAATGTGGGAATACGAAAGCTTGTTGACAAATAAGTGTATTGAAAAGCAGGGAGATTATGTCGAAAAATAATGTATTTGTCTTTTTTGAAAGTCGAGTAAAATAAATTCTACAGCCAGAGTGCGGATCATTTTTGACTCACCCTCGTACATTCTGCTACAGGTAACCTTAGGAAGGCCGGCCACTCATAACAATGATTTATGGAATTGTTCCTCACTGCCTGTCTGTGGTAATCTGTGTACAACAACGGGTTATCCTCTTGTATTCATCCCTGTAATATGACTGCCCTTGTTTTGAGATATAAGGACCTGTTTGTAAATCCCGGGAGGACAGTAAGTAACAAAGGAGAAGTTTACTGCGAGGAGGAGGTGACTGCGTAGGAGGGAGTCATTGGCAGACTAATGTTTTCTTAACTTCAGCAGAGATTTTGTTTGTGTGTTTTGCTGAGAACACATTTCTTTTATTTTTACTAGAAGCCAACCTTGACACCAGTTGAGTATTTTAATTTTTCAACATCAAATAATCATTAGTCACTGAGGTGCAATCATAACCTTGCTCATTTATTTTATTTAATGACGTCATACTCCACTGATCTGGCACACACATGATGATGTGGCACTCACTCACTAAGGCCCAATGCACACAACCGTAAAACCGCAGACTTTACTACGGTCCATTCAGCTCTATTGGCTGCGGACACCTTTCCATATCGCTACGGATGGGTGTCTGTGCCATAGAACCGTGTCGGGAATTATGGAGCATGTACTATTTTTCGTATTTTACGGGCCGTGCTCCCATACTTTGTGATTACGGACACGGCCGTGTGCATGGGGCCTAACAGATACGTTTCTTCTGATCTGGAACTGGAGCAATTTTATTTTTATTTTTTTAAATGGGAGGTTATCGAGATTTCCAGACTATTGGGTGCCAGATTATAACCATTAAAGCCTATTGTCCTATTAAGACAACCCCATCTCTGTCATAGAGAGGAGTTCCCTGCTCAGAAAGTCCCTCTATTAGCCAGAACGGAGAGCCATGACAAAGAGAAGTTGTCACTCTGGAGGACTCATTGTGACCATGTATTACATTTTGCTCATTCTTATTACTAAACACCATGTAATACCACATTTCTCCTGCAGTGGCCACTGCAGGAGAAAAGCGCAGCTGCCTGCAGCTTTCCCCGAATTATCCACTGGGTTGCATTGCCCTTTACTTTGTTTGGATTTCCTGAGATGGACCTCTGCCTGTAATGTTGACTATTCTTACCTGTTGCCTGAGCTTCTGCTGGGTGCACGTTACTAGCCTCTGCCGCCTGCCCTGACCTCTTGCTCTACTAACCCTGAGTGCCCGTCTGCCGCCTGCCCTTACTTTTGCTATACCTGACTTTGCATACCATCTGCTATTTCTGTGCCACAACTTTTTATGTCCTCGTTCGACAAGTGAGGCTATACTGAGGGTAGCGACCTGGGGCTCCCTAGCAGCGAAGTCCAGATCCGTGTATGGGGGGTTAAAGGGTGAATACCTGAGGTCCCTTTAGACTCTGCTTCCCGGTTCAGTCCTACGTCAAATCCCTTGGTGACACAGTGGCTCCACACCATCCTCTACAGGCCACGTGACAGTCTCACTATCCATGGACCCAGTGACATTGGCATTTGCTAAAGGCAGCAGAATTCAAGCATATTAAAGCAGCTATCTATCTATCTATCTATCTATCTATCTATCTATCTATCTATCTATCTATCTATCTATCTCATATCTATCTATCTATCTATCTATCTATCTATCTATCTATCTATCTATCTATCTATCTATCATCTATCTATCTATCTATCTATCTATCTATCTATCTATCTATCTATCTATCTATCTATCTATCTATCTCATATCTATCTATCTATCTATCTCATATCTATCTATCTATCTATCTATCTATCTATCTTCTTTCTATTTATTTTATCTATTGCATTTATTTTTTTATTTCCTGTTGCTCTATGTATCTATCTATCTATCTATCTATCATCTATCTATCTATCTATCTATCTATCTATCTATCTATCTATCTATCTATCTATCTATCTATCTGTCTGTCTATCTATCTATCTATCTATCTCATATCTATCTATCTATCTATCTATCTATCTATCTCATATCTATCTATCTATCTATCTATCTATCTATCTATCTATCTATCTATCTATCTATCTATCATCTATCTATCTATCTGTCTGTCTGTCTATCTATCTATCTATCTATCTCATATCTATCTATCTATCTATCTATCTATCTATCTATCTATCTATCTATCTATCTATCTATCTATCATCTATCTATCTATCTGTCTGTCTGTCTATCTATCTATCTATCTATCTCATATCTATCTATCTATCTATCTATCTATCTATCTATCTATCTATCTATCTATCTATCTATCTATCTATCTATCATCTATCTATCTATCTATCTATCATCTTCTTTCTATTTATTTTATATATTGCATTTATTTTTTTTATTTCCTGTTGCTCTATCTATCTAATATATTTTTATCATCTATCTGTTTCTTTATCTATCGTAATTTATTTTCATAACCGTAGTTCCCGGTAGATGATGTAACAAGACTGACTTGAACGTGACCAAGAATAACATCTCGCTGCTTAAATTCCTCCAAGTATTTGGGATCTAGAATTCTAATGCTGTTCCAGTCCTAGGAAGAGATAAACAAATACACTTCACAGGCTTAGCTTATTTTGTACAATGAGAAGCCGCTCTTTGCTTGTAACCCCTCACTAAAATCTGCTAAATTGGGTGATTAAATTTTAGGAAGGCCTCCAGATTCCCCTTTGGACTGTATTTAATATCTGTAAAGCTGCCTCTTGGCTTTGCCAAAGTAAACATAATTGCAAGCAGTTCAAAGGTGAGTAAGCCTAAATGTTTCTTTTAGCCTGAAAGGAATCTGTTTTAGGACTGAACTCAGCATGTTAGGGAGTGCCCCGGCTCCCAGCATGGTGGGCAGAACTGCATCTGTGTATACAACACTCACTTCTCCCCCACACAAATACTGAAAAAATTCTCATTAAAAATTATTGCTGTGTCAACATGTGAGGCCAACAGACCCAATCTGGAAAATCCATTCATTTCTCCTCCTTACAGAGGAACGGCCTGAGGGAGATAGAATTTAAAAGTGAAGTCATCTGCTGCTGCATGTCCTGTCACTCAACAATCGGCCGCTGACCTCTCCTATAATGTCAAGAAATCTCCTTTTGCTTCTTTTATTTCAGAAAATGAAGGACGAAGTGTGAGATCTGTTCTGCTTGCAATGTAGTGGAGCTTGTAGAGAAAGAAAAAAAGATGATTGATAGATAGATAGATAGATAGATAGATAGATAGATAGATAGATAGATAGATAGATAGATAGATAGATAGATAGATAGATAGATAGATAGATAGATAGATATGAGATAGATAGATAGATAGATAGATAGATAGATAGATAGATAGATAGATAGATAGATAGATAGATAGATAGATAGATAGATAGATAGATAGAGAGATAGATAGATAGATAGATAGATAGATGGATGGATGGACGGACGGACGGACAGATAGATAGATATGAGAAGGATAGATAGATAGATAGATAGATAGATAGATAGATAGATAGATAGATAGATAGATAGATAGATAGATAGATAGATAGATGTCACGGCCATGGTCGTGGACCAGCGCCGTTCCTTACCTGGCGACGCCCACGACCACAGTCCTTTTACTTCCTGCCAGGGTTTCCCTCCTAGGAGACGCCAGCACTCGTGGCCGGCCGGCCCTGCTCTTCCTGTTAAGTTGCACATGTTAAAAGTTCCCTAATTAACCCCTGTCCATCCCAGACTATAAGAAGGGCTCCGCCCTTCCACTCCCTGCCTGAGGGTTGTTGTAGTTTTGCCATGTCTGTCTTGCAAATGGTCCCTTAGTGTTTTCCTGCTCCGTGTTCCCGTGTCCTGCCTCCTATTTCATGTATCCTGTGCTGTGCCTTGCCTCGCCTGCTGGAATACTCCACGTCTGCTGTCGCCTGTAATCCCGGATACCATCCGCCACGTCTGGCACAACCCACTGTCAGGGATCATTACCATGTATATTGTTTGAAAAATATTATCCTTACATATATATATAGAGGAGTGTGCAGAAGAATTTACAGGAGAACTTACAGCTGAGGAGCCAATGGGACTTAAGCAAGTCCCACATATCTAGGGAGGGGCATGTGTCTTCTGTGTGTGTTTCTTTGTTCTGATTAAAGGGCAGTTCTCTCTTCTTGTCGGATTAAGGGAAAGCTGTGTACCAAACATCTCTGGCTGGTTTACTTCTTTCTAGGCATGCCTTCAGCTTTCAATTTACAGAGGTGGTTATTCGGTGTGAAATAACAGGGGACGGAAGTCACCCTGAAATACGGACCTGACATTACCCACCACCTCTAGTCCCATCTGTGCCAGAGCCCTTTCCGCTGTCCGGACTATCCCAGATACCCTTGTTCTACACTCCTACCATAGACTTTGTGCATAGACTGTGAGTTGGTCAGCTGCCTCTCCGATACGGCGGAGCGGCCTAGTGGGTCCACATAACCCTAGATCATTACAATAGATATAGATAGATAGATAGATAGATAGATAGATAGATAGATAGATAGATAGATAGATAGATAGATAGATAGATAGATAGATAGATCACATTTGCTAAACCTGCACCCGATACAATATATAGTACATTAGGAAACGGCATAAACAGGAATTACCATATATACCGATCAAACCAGATTGGGAAGACTTAACGAAGAAACATTCTTTAAGTTTCTCTCATCTCTTTTAATGTAAACATGCTACTTACATTCAGAATAGATCAACTGTAATAGATAAATGCCGTCTTATTTTCGCCCTGCCTAATAAATATTACAGAAAACATTTCCTCTTGACCCGAAGAAATGTAGAAGGTCGTACAACAAAATAAAGTCTTCCAGCTTTAATTGTGCATTTCCATTAAGAAAGTTCATGGTCCTTCCCCATCTTAGTTGTTTACAATTACCACTGTCTGAATGTCGCCCTGAAAACTTTTGTGATATTGAAAAGATAATAGTTTGTAACAAACACTTTTATCAGAACACAATGATATTTCCTTCAACAAGGACATTGGGAAATATTTCAAAAGAAAATATTAATCAGTTGTTGTAATGAACAATGGTCACAATGGGAAAATCTCCTGCACTAGTAAAAGCAGTAACCCACTTTTACCTATAACTTGACCTCCTGATTCATTTAAAGCTTTTTTACGTTCACCAAAATATAGGCTTTATTTTCCCTAATTTATGCTTAACCCTTTCCCATCGCTAATATGCCTATTTACGTCGGAAAAGGGGATTTTAAAAATGGCGCCAACTCAGAAGCAGAGCGTTCGCCATAGCCGCCAGGTCTCTGATGTGTTGCACAGCCGGGACCCGGCGGCAATGCTTGCAATCTGATCGCAGGCATTTAACCGCTCAGATGCCGTTGTCAGATGTGACCACTGGCACTTGAGAGGTTTTTACTGCTCCTTTCGTTTCGGGGCCGATCACCACAGCAAGATCGCGGGAGCCTGTGTAATCCTATAGCACCTGGGAGTCTTGTGAACGCTCCCAGCCCTGCTATACGAAGATTGCTATTGAGACCAGCGTATGGCAGGTCTCAATAGCAGTGCACTAATCTTGCCATAGACTGCAATATTGTGATATTGCAGTCTATGGCTTAAGCGATCTAATGATTGCAGGCTCAAGCCCCCTAGGGGGCTAAATAAAAGTTTAAAAAAATGTATAAAAAGTTTTAGAAAAAATAAATAAATATATATATATAAAAATTCAAATCACCTCACTTTCCCTAGATCACATATAAAAATAAACATAAACACATTAGGTATCACCGCGTCCAAAAATGCCCAAACTATAAAAATATAAAAATGTATCCGATACGGTGAACGTTGTAGCGGGAAAAAGGCCAAAATGACCGAATCACAGTTTTTTGCCACTTCAACCCCCACATAAAATGTAATAAAAAGTGATCGAAATGCCAGACATTCCCCCAAATGGTATTAATGAAAACATCTTTCCCCATACAAAAAAGGCGCCTCACACAGCTCTATACACAGAAATATAAAAAGGTTACGGGGGTCACAATATGCCGAAGCCAAAAAATGTTGGTTTCTTTCAAACATTTAATTTTTTTTAAAGGTACTAAAACATAACAAAAACAATATAAATTTGGTATCACCGTCATCGTACTGACCCGTAGAATAAAGATAATGTGTCATATTTACCGTGCATTGAACACCGTAAAAAAGAAACCCATAAGAATATGGCGGAACTGCTGTTTTTTTCCAATTCCACCCCATTCTGAATTTTTTAAAAACAAAAATATAAAAACGAAAATTAGTCTTGTCCTGAAAAGGGTTAAAGGGATTGTCTCGTGAAAACAAAAACGTTTTAAAAAAAAAGAAGCAGGTGATGCAATCAGCAGTTATTGCCAGAGAAAGCCATATCTAGCCTTATATTTTCTTGCAGTGGCCATGACTGGGGAAATGTAGCATTACATAGGGGCCATTCAAATGAACAATCAACCATATAATGCATGGACGTGCCAGGGGGGCCAGAGCAGGAGTCGTTCTTGCAGAGCTGCTCTCCGTTCTGGTGCAAAGCGGGGGAACAGGAGTTCTTGTGAGAAAATGGGTTTTAATAGCCACTAGGGTTTATTTAACCGAGTGGCAAGTGATTAGCTCCAACTCAGATCCAATTGGTGTTGTTTTTTGCTGGACCTTTGGGGTCAATTATTCGCTGGTTCTATGGTGGGCCCGTCCAACCCTGGTCACTGAACATGGATAATGCTCACAATGATATCCCACCACAGTTAGTCAGAGTACAGAGATAATAAATAAAGTGATGTTGTAGTACAAGGATAATAAACACAGAGATATCACAGTACAGATATAAAACACACAGTGATGTCACAGTTCAGGGATAATAAAAACAGTGATGTCACTATACATAGATCATAAACACAGTAATATCACAATACAGGAATAATAAACACAGTAGTAACACAATACAGGGATAATAAATAGTAATTTCCCAGTACACAGATAATATGCACAGTGATGTCACAGTACAGGAATAATAAACACATTGATGTCACAGTACAGAACTAATAGACACAGTGTTGTCACACTATAGGGATAATGCAAACAGTGATGTCACAGTACAGAAATAATGGATGCAGTGATGTCACATTATAGCGATAATGAAAACAGTGATGTCACAGTACAGGAAAAATAAACACAGTGATGTCACAGTACAGGAAAAATAAACACAGTGATGTCACAGTACAGGAATGATAAACACATTTATGTCACAGTACAGGAATGATAAACACATTGATGTCACAGTACAGGAAAAATAAACACAGTGATGACACAGTACAGAAATACTAAACACAGATGATAAAATGGCACCGCACTTTTCTAGCTAATATTTTATCAGTGGTCAGACCCCTACCAATTGGTCATTTAGCAACCAATAGGACATGTTAGCAATATACCATTAATGTCTAAGACAAACCCCTTCATTTTTTTTGAATAAATAATCTTTCGTTTTCTAGGAAATGTTTCCATAAACGTCACGTTAGGCTGCATTCAGACCTCAAATGTCTGTATTACAACTGCAAGAAACGAACCCCTGTAGTTCAAAATAATCATACTTGGTTCACATAGGGTTCCATGTTGGACTAAGTTCACTTTTATTGAATGGTGTGTAGCCTGGATCTTGCAGATGCAATACGGACACTAAAATACATCTGCTTTTCAGTCGCCTTAATGCAGCCTAACTACAATAAAAAACCTTGAAATAAATTCCTCCAAGAATTCCCCCAATGATTACCTGACAGCAGAACATATATTTTGATAGCAACAACTAATGGCCGTATTCTGTATACAGTGAAATCTCTCCAAAAGACCACCTCTCTAAGAAGGCAACCCCTTAATCTAGATCAGATTTTCTGTGACAAATTTCCACTTCCATCATATGCTATGTATACTGGCCTGTACACTGCCTCTTCCTTGAGAGGACCACCCCTCTCGAAAACCATTTTTCAATGCAATTTTGGTGGTCAGAGATTTCACTGTAATTTAAATTTTATGCCCTATTGGTTAAAAATTCAATATTTGACCCCTCTAAGATTTCTCTAGAGACTTGAAAGTTTTTCTTCTGCTCTTCAAGTTCTCCTCATGGACATGTGTTGTACAGACGGTGCAGTTACATACATGATCATGGCCGGCCTTAGCTATGTTCGACCAGTGCGGTTGCACAGGGCGCCAGCCGCCACACGGCAAGAGGGGCGCCAGCGGGTATGTGTATCCCTGCGCCGTTGCAACTACCAGTGGGGATACACACACTAACTGCAGTCGCACCAGGGCGCTTCTTCACTTAGTGGCTACCGCTGTAGCAGCCATAGCGGCTGCTAGCGGTGACTCCGGGCATGAGGGCGGTGGCGCCGCTAGCAGCTGCTTTGGCTACTATAGCGGTAGCGACGGCACTATAGCAGAGCAGGGACATATATCTCCCTGCTCTGCTGTCTACTAGCGCCACTGTAGCTCCCTTCAGCTACAGCGGCGCTAGTAGACAGCAGAGCAGAGAGATACCTCCCTTGCTCTGCTATAGTGCCCCCCCTGTAGATATCAACCCCCCCCCCTTCCAGGATAGCGCCACCGTAGCTCCCTGAAGGAGCGGAATCCCCGTGTGGCCGGGGATTCCGGTCCTGGAGCGCTGCTTGATGCCTCTGTCCATATATGGACAGTGACATCAGGGAAAACTCCTGAAGCGGAATCCCGGTCACAGCGTTGCAGACGCTATGATCGGGAATTCCACTCCAGGAGAAGCCAATGACGTCATGGACACAGACGTCAGGAGCTTCTCCTGGAGTGGAATCGAAGGTCATAGCTTCTGCAACGCTGTGACCGGGGATTCCGCTTCAGGAGTTTTCCCTGATGTTACTGTCCATATATGGACAGAGGCATCAAGCAGCGCTCCAGGACCAGAATCCCCGGCCACACGGGGATTCCGCTCCTTCAGGGAGCTACAGTGGCGCTATCTATACTGGAAGGGGGGGTTGCTATCTACAGGGGGGGCACTATAGCAGAGCAGGGAGGTATCTCCCTGCTCTGCTGTCTACTAGCGCTACAGTAGCTCCATGAAGGAGCGGAATCCCCGTGTGGCCCTGGTAGGGGGGCCCTGAGGAAATTTTTCCAGTGCTGCCTCGAGTCCGAAAAGGCTGGTAAACTCTGTACTAGGGTCCCGTCATGGAGCAGCTCAGTTCGTCATGGGAACGGGGCCAAGATGAGTACAATTTTTGTTTTTGTTGGGGGCACTGTCTACAAGGGGAGGTGTGGGGGGCTGTATGGCACGATCTACAAAAAGGAGGTGGGGGATTATGGCACTGTCTACAGGGAGGCTATATGGCAAAATCTACAGGGGGACATTATACTGTGTGGGGGGCCACTAAGCGGACATTATACTGTGTAGGGGTACTACAGGGGGCATAATACTGTGGGCACAATTAGAGAACAAAATACTGTGTCCTTGAAGGGGTTGTAATATATTATATTATTAAAGAGGCTCTGTCACCAGATTTTGCAACCCCTATCTGCTATTGCAGCAGATCGGCGCTGCAATGTAGATTACAGTAACGTTTTTATTTTTAAAAAACGAGCATTTTTGGCCAAGTTATGACCATTTTTGTAGTTATGCAAATGAGGCTTGCAAAAGTCCAAGTGGGTGTGCTTAAAAGTAAAAGTCCAAGTGGGCATGTATTATGTGCGTACATCGGGGCGTTTTTAATACTTTTACTAGCTGGGCGTTCTGATGAGAATTATCATCCACTTCTCTTCAGAACGCCCAGCTTCTGACAGATCACGCGGTGACGTCACTCACAGGTCCTGCATCGTGTCAGACGAGCGAGGACACATCGGCACCAGAGGCTACAGATGATTCTGCAGCAGCATCAGCGTTTGCAGGTAAGTAGCTACATCGACTTACCTGCAAACGCTGATGCTGCCGCAAAATCAACTGT
This sequence comes from Rhinoderma darwinii, assembly GCF_050947455.1. NCBI lineage: Eukaryota > Metazoa > Chordata > Amphibia > Anura > Rhinodermatidae > Rhinoderma > Rhinoderma darwinii. Next base: position 22,454,296 of record NC_134693.1, on the reverse strand, counting down.
AGCCTCTGGTGCCGATGTGTCCTCGCTCGTCTGACACGATGCAGGACCTGTGAGTGACGTCACAGCGTGATCTGCCAGAAGCTGGGCGTTCTGAAGAGAAGTGGATGATACTTCTCGTCAGAACGCCCAGCTAGTAAAAGTATTAAAAACGCCCCGATGTACGCACATAATACACGCCCACTTGGACTTTTACTTTAAACACACCCACTTGGACTTTTGCAAGCCTCATTTGCATAACTACAAAAATGGTCATAACTTGAGGGGCATTATAATTTTTTTATGGGGCATTTTTTTTAAATGATGGGGTGGGGCGTCGGAAGATAATTTCGCACAGGGCGCCATCTATCCTAGGGCCGGCCCTGTATATGATTCGTACTCCTTTGTCTTCAGACCTACAACCTAATTCTCTTAATGGCACTTTCTGCAGGCAAAAAGGGACTTTATCACCTAAAAAATAACATTTGGTAAAAGTGCCAACATTTTCCTAGTGTGTGTGTGTGTGTGTGTGTGTGTGTGTGTGTGTGTGTGTGTGTGTGTGTGTGTGTGTGTGTGTGTGTGTGTGTGTGTGTGTGTGTGTGTGTGTGTGTGTGTGTGTGTGTGTGTGTGTGTGTGTGTGTGTGTGTGTGTGTGTGTGTGTGTGTGTGTGTGTGTGTGTGTGTGTGTGTGTGTGTGTGTGTGTGTGTGTGTGTGTGTGTGTGTGTGTGTGTGTGTGTGTGTGTGTGTGTGTGTGTGTGTGTGTGTGTGTTTGTCTTTATCAGATGGTCACAAGTTCATAGAATAACAACCATGAGACGGTCTCATACATGAACCGCTCGCGCTCTTGAACAAACTCTTCCTTTTCCTCAGCTTCATCGTGTTTTCCTGCCCCAGGCTAAGACAGCGGAATACTGTTGTTTTATTCTACTGCCTTCTCTGGGAAGAGAGACATTCTTCTGTCCAGAAGAATTGATGTTTTAATAACGTGTCGGGCCCATGTAAATGAAAACAGAGAGAAATAACAGATTGGCTGGCAAATATATCCCCTGTGGGAGTGAATGGAACTTTCTATATTCAAAAACAGCCCGTATTTGTGTTGCATTGTTTAATAATCGTCGGAGAGTAGGGCAAGAATGGGAAAAAAAATGCTAAAAAAAATGTACCTGAAATGTCAGCATGATCTCTATAGGAGAAGCTGAATATATTTCAAAATTCTGATCCAAATATTTTTTTTTACCTGATTTTAATTAAAGGGGGTTTCCCGCAAAGGACATTTATCACATATCCACAGGATATGTCATAAATGTCAGATAGATGCGGGACCCACCTCTGGGACACGCACCTATCTCTAGAACGCAGCCACCTAGATTTTTGTGCTCGCGCTGCCTCCCGGCCAATTCCTGATTACAGTGTCGGGACATGGTCGGGAGTTACGGAATCAGCGTAACTCGCTGAGCTACACTGTTTCCGTAACTCATAACAGCGTAACATGGAACTGACTTGTAATAACGTAAACAGCGTAGCTCGCATGCTACGCTGCTTCCGGAACTGCCATTCACTACTATGGGCGTTCCGGAAACAGCGTAGCGCAGCGACCATGTAATCAGGAAGTGGCCGGGAGGCAGCGCGAGCACAAAAATCTAGAACGGGGTTTAGGTGGCTGCGTTCTAGAGATAGGTGCGGGTCTGTAATGCCGACTGGATCCCGGAGATGTGAAGATCTCTGAGTCACAAGAAAAATGGACACGATACACGGAGGCCACTGCCCCTGTGTTCTTGCCACCCCCACCAAAGATATCTTCTGCTGTAAAGTCTTCTTTTTTTAACCTTGCATTTCCACCCAAAATGTAAAATGGCCATATATTAATAAATCAAATGTAGAGCAATAGTCAATTATTATTTTTTTTACTGATTTTGGCAAAAAAGAAGTTTAACTGTCTGGCTCTAACTTCTGATTTCTGACCAATTTTAGTTTTGGGTGGAATTCGTCTTTAACCAGAAATTTTAGCAGAACCTAAAACGTCACCAGAAATCAAGTCCACTATCATGAATGCTACATATAAACCCCAGAGACCGCACTAAAACTCAGGCAAGACTGTGGGAACAATTGGAATTGAAATAGCCCTGCAACTGATGACATCATCAGAGAGCTTTTCCTTCTATGAGAACACAACATGGTCATTAGAAGCACACATAAGTTACCAGTGCTGGAAAGAGAGAGTAACAATTTGCTGAAGCTGACATTATTACCACTTTATGCCTGGACAATTAGACAGCTCCAAAATAAAAATTATTTTGGTGTTTTTGGGGATACCACGTAAGCAAGGTCTCTGGACCATCAGATTTCATATCAACATTTCACCATACTTTAGTAAACATAAGTAATAAATCCCCTGCATAGACAACGTTAAATTATAACATTCTGGCTGCCTGCAGCTGCCACTAGAGGGAGCTCGGGAGTTCACTGCATACTATTTATACATTGATCGCAATAATAAGACAGTATGCAGCTAGTGGCATTTGAAGGCATCCAGAATGTAATCATTTATGTATATCCATGCAGGTAAAAGGGAGCTCTGCATCAGAAAAACAGAGCCCTGACCATTATAAAACTACATTAAGAATTTAGTCAGCATCGACTGGCGGAGCTAAAAAATGGCATGGTGTTAAAAGATGTACATTGACTTTAAATCTGTGTATGATATTAAATGCTCCATTGTTAATATTTGTACTCTACATAATTACATTCAGCAGTCTGTTGCGGTCACAGTATTAGTCTATTGAAATTCATAGCCTTGCAGTCAAAGCACCACAAAAGTAACAATAGGGTCGATTAGACTACCATTTTATTACTTGCAGCTGTTTGTACAGCTTAATATACTATATTTGTGGGAGATAATTCCCGACCAAGTTTGTATTGTGAAGGAAAACTATTGTGCATTTTTAATAACACAAGGGTTTTCCAAAATGCCTCTTGGGCTCAGTAGAATATTTAAGCCTTTTTTCTGTTTTTCTTTTAATTGTATGTGTGGGGTAAAATTCACATTGTTTATTGTTTCACTTAATTTAGTTTTAAAAAAAAATATGTTTTCTTCTGTTTCTGAGGAGCTCCCCCATGCAGATAAGACGCCAACACAGTCTTGAAATGAAGAGACACTTTGGCAAGGAACAGTTTCCAGACAATTAGTTGCAGCCTCTGACTCCACAATCTGTTCTGATGAGAATGGTCTACTCACCCCCTGCTGTTCAGAAATCATATCTGCCTGAGGTTGACCAGAGTATTGCAGATATAGCATTTCAAACTGATTTTAGGATTAGCAATTTTTGTACAAAAATAGGGAGACATGGAAAAGTCTAACTGTAGGAAGGTGATGACTTTACTATTTCGAATGACATAGAAAAAACAAGGAATCCATAGAATTGTAAACTGGCAGAAAAAAACCTTTATGGGTTAGATTAATCAACATTGTAACAGTGCCCCCCCCCCCCCCCCCAAAAAAAAAGATTGATGAGACTTCACCACAGTGAAGTCACAGCACAGGGATATACTAGACACAATGATGTCATGTAACAGGGATAATAAAAACAGTTATGTCACTGCACAGGGATAATAAACACAGTGAGGTCACAGTACAGAGATAATAAACGCAATGATGTCACGGTACAGGGATAATAAAAACAGTGATGTCACTGTACAGGAATAATAAACACAGTGATGTCACTGTACAGGGATAATAAACACAGTGATGTCACTGTACAGGGATAATAAACACAGTGATGTCACTGTACAGGGATAATAAACACAGTGATGTCACTGTACAGGGATAATAAACACAGTGATGTCACAGTACAGAGAAAATAAACTGTGATCGCAATGACACTGATGTCACAGTACAGGAATAACAAACACTGATGTCACAGTACAGAGATAATAAACACAGTAATGTCACATTACAGAGAAAATAAACACAGTGATGTCACAGTACAGGGTAATAAAAACACTGATGTCACAGTACAGGGTAAGAAACATGGTAATGTCACAGTACAAAAATAATAAACACAATGGTCTCACAATACAGGGATAATAAACATAGTGAAGTCACAGTACAGAGATAATAAACACAGGGATGTCGCAGTACAGAGATAATAAAGTGATGTTACAATACAGAGCTAATAAAAAAAAGTGATGTCGAAGTACAGAAATAATAGATGCAGTGATGTCACAAAGCAGAGATAATAAGCACAGTGATGTCACAGTACAGAAATAATAAACACACAAGACGGAGTGGCACTGTACTTTTATAGCTTTTTATCAGTGGAGGTCTCAGCTGTCAGACGCCCACCAATAGGTCATTTAGCGAACAATACGACATGCTAGCAATATGCCATTGATATCTAGAACAAAGATAATAAACACATTGGTGTCACAATACAGGGTTAATAAACACAGTGATGTCACAGTGCAGGAACAATAAACACAGTGATGTTACAGTGCAGAGATAATATTCATAGTGAGGTCACCATGCAGTGATAATAAACACAATGATGCCAGAGTTCAGAAATAATAGATACAATGATGTCACAATATAGAGATAATAAACACAGTGATGTCACAGTACAGAAATAATAAACACAGTGATGTCACAATACAATGATAATTTACAGGGTGACATTACATGTATAATGATCACAGTGTGCTAGGAAAGTGCAGGTAGTTTTTTTTCGTCTCCATTCGCCATTTTCCGGGTAGCCACATAGATGGCCATTATAGTCACCCCTAAAAAACTAATCGGAGCCGACAGGAGAAAAAGTAGTGCTTCATTCTAGCTATTGGCGGGCGACACATCATCAGATCCCCAGTGTTCAGACATTGGAGGCATATCCTAGCGATATATGCCACTAATGCCTATGATGAGACAACCCCTTTAAAGAAAAGTTAGCAGAATCTTCATAAAGAAGTTGAGATGAAGAAGGAAGATTTATAGGAGTGCAAAAATTCAAGAATCAAAGAAAGAGAGGGCCAAATAAGATTTACGACATCCCATCTCTCAGTTATGTTGTTACAGATGTTTTTGTAGTCGAAGTATAAACCAAAATTACTTCTTCTATGTGAAAAGACCGCACAATTAAAGATAGACTTCCTATAAATTATTGAGATCTGTTGACATATTTTATCTAGTGACCACAGAATAGTCTTAAATCGTCATAGTTTTTATGGTTTAGGTTGACCATGCAGTGTCCTCTTGAAGACTGCCAAGGTAAATGAGATGGAAATTAGACATTGCATGCCCTATTAGCAGCCACTGATCTCTGCAAGAATTTAGCATTACATTTCTTTAGGGCTAATCATTTAACATGAAAGGGACTTCCATGTAAAAATGGATTTTTGCTGCAGATTTGTGTTACATAGTTTAATAAATTGCACACAGGAGAAATAAAATAAACAGCGCACAAAGTATTCGCAGACGTACGGTTTCATTAACGATGAACTAATACAATTATTTATTTTGAAACCAGATTGCAATGAATTTTATGACTTTGAGCTTTGAAAACTCAGTTTGACTCAATGTTTTGGGTGAAATTCATTAAACAGTGATAAAGTAGGTTTCTTGGTAGAGAATGTAGATCTCAAGTTCATGAGTTATTTTATGAAACCCAGTTAATATGTTCAATGTAAACAGAAAGTTTATTGGATTAAATATGAAAGACCTTTATAGGAAGCATAAAATAACACTATGTATCAAGGCTGAAATGCATCTCACTGGTGGCCTGTAGACTGGACGTGCTCCTATAAAGAGGTTGTCCAGGATTGGAAAAAAGGATCTACTTTTTTTTTTCCTGAAACAGTGCCCCTCTCTGCTCTGTCTGGTACTGCAGCTCATCATATTTAAAGGGTAACTTAACGTTCAACAAAATTCTTATATGTCATAGTGACATGTCAGAAGTTTTGATTAATGGGGTCCAAGCACTGAGATCCCCACCAATCGCTAAAACAAAGCGGCAGAAGCCCTCGTGTGAGAGCTTCTGCCGCTTCGTTTCTGTTCGGCTTTTTCCGGAAAGCCGATGTAGCGGTGTACGGGCTCATAAACTTTCTATTGAGCCCGTATATCGCTACATCAATTTCCAGAAAAAGCCAAACAGAAACAAAGCGGCTCCGCACTTCAGCCGCTTCGTTTTAGCGATTGCTGGGGGTCTCATTGCTCGGACCCCCACCAATCAAAACTTCTGACATGTCACTATGACATGTTAGAAGTTTTTTGAACGTTTAGATACCCTTTAAGAAAATGGGGCTAAGTTGCAATACAAGACATAACTTATGGACAGAAACATAACTTGAAGCCCTTGGGCCCTAATGCCGAATCTGTAACAAGGCCCCAACTACCTCGTGCTATTTATAATACTGGTGTCTTATTATATGGTAGAGGGGCCTATTGCCCCTTCAGGAACCAGAGCCAGGTGCAACTGGTACCTCTGCACCCCCTATAGCTACACTTTTTGCTCATGGACAAGAGTTAGCGCTGTTTCTGAAAAAAAAAAAACGTATATTTTTTTTATCGGGGAGAACTTTTTAAATTAATTCTCCGATATTAATGCCTCTTACGTTTATAACCCGTCAATCAGACAAGTTATAAAAGTTAGGTGGGGTTCCAACCTCTGGGATTTTTACTGCGGACAAGAGCGAGGGGCCCTTAGACTCTTGGCTGGACAGCTAGACACACTCATTTGGCTGTTTCCAACTAATTCAACTCATATGGAGAGGGACAGGCTCACGCTTGTCCTGTTTTCTAGCCAAGAACAGAGACTAAAAGCTCCTTGTTCTTAGCAATAGTGACGGCCCCAGAGATCAAACCCCAATCTTACTGATTTATATAATCTTTTTGAATGACAAGTAATAAAAGTAAAAAAGTAGTTGTCGTGTAATGACCGGGGGGTAGGGAAACGGACGAGTGAGCCCTAATCTTCCCGCCACTCTGTCCCTGCCTACTTGCAACGACCCGCCCTAGGCGACGGGGTACAACTGGGCGGCGGTCGCTGCACTCAGTAAGTGCACGACAAACACAACAAACATACAAGGGAATACAAGCAAGGGAAAGGGGCAGTTGCCCACGGCAACACCGTGAGCAACCAGAGTGGTGAACGAGCCGAGTCAAGCCAGGAGTGTGCGAGGTACCAAACGAAGAGCAGAAGAGTAGTCAGTAAGCCAGGGTCTGTATGGAGCAGGAACAAAATAGAAGGAGCTGTAGCTGGGCCAGGAAACCACACGAAAAAGAATAACAAGCAAGGAGGAACAGGAAATGCAGGTATAAATAGACAGAGGGCGGGAGCTAGCTGAGTCTGGCCAGGCTGCGATAGGCTCTCCCACTCCTAAGCCTGCCAGCCTGAGTGGTGGAAGCTGGAGTCAGTCTCAGGGATGTAGATTCAGGTGCTGACTGATTAATTAAGGGAGTTAACCCCGAAGCTGTGCCTGGCAGATCCTTTACATGTCGTTTGACAACCCCTTTATGTTTTTTTCCTGAACTCTGCTATCTTCCACATGATTCTTAAAATGGATGATTTTCTTAGAATATACAGATTCATATATAACAAGGTGGAAAATAACAAATGTATTACTTAGTCTTGTTGCATATATAAAGAGGTTATTGCAACAAAAGTGCAAGCCTGAAGGAGTTAAATACATATGTAAGTAGCATTTTTTAATTTTTTATTTTTTTTTAATTTGCTGACAAATAATGAATTTGGAGTTTGAAAATGTAATAACAATATGAAAATACCGGCTGCCCATATTATGGCTCCATACAATCTTCGGGTTGTATAATATGGCACCCACAGACTGCACCTCCATTTGCCTCCGATTTCATATGAAGGCATACAGGGGATTCTCCTGTCTAATTCATAAGATATCCATTGAAAAATAAATTGGGGTATGCTCCATTGTATGCCGTATTATGGAGAATATCCCCATAATACAGCGCCATGTAGAAGCACCATATAGCAGCAGTTAGAGTGCCTCCTACAGCTGTAGTATATAAGGACTCCTTGTTCTGCCATACCAGCACTGCTGTGTACACGAGGTCTTAGTTTTATTTGCCCGCAACTGGTGATTGATAGATTTTGCTGTATGAGTTTGCACTCAGAAATCTGTCAATCACTGCGTGTGGGTGGGGGAAGCAGAATTCACTGTCTTTCTATATGAGTCCTGGCATCATTTAAACAGCTGTTACATGAAAATACTGAATCATATAATACAAAAATATATATCTGCAAGATCATCGTCTCCTGATCCTATGCAGCCCTCAGATAGGATCCGTGACGTATAATAGACAAAGTTTATTTATGTTGTTTATGTACATTTTTGGATTTTCCTTACTGTTTAGGAGATATAATTTTATGGTAATTATATAGTATAGTATAGTGTAGCGTAGTATAGAATAGTAAAGTAACAGTATAGTAATATTATAGTATAGTAAAATAATAAGTTAGTTTGGAATAGTAAAGTAACAGTATACTAATAGTATAGTATTATTATAGTATAGAAAAGTAATAGTAAAATTAAGAATAGTAATAGTATAGTAACAGTATAGTAAAAGTATAGTACTATTACAGTCTGATAAAGTAATAGTATAGGAATAGTATAGTTAGTAATAGTAAAGTAACAGTATAGTAATAGGGTAGTATTAACATAATAAAGAAAAGTAATGGTTTATTTAGGAATAGTAAAGTAAATGTATACTAATAGTATAGTATCATTATAGTATAGAAAAGTAATAGTATAATTAAGAATAGTAACAGTATAGTAAAAGTATAGTATTATTATAATATAGTAAAGTAATAGTATAGTTTAGAATAGGAAAGAAACAGTATAGTAATAGTATAGTTTAGAATAAGAAAGAAACAGTATAGTAATAGTATAATATTATGGTATAGTAAAGTAACAGTATAGTAATATTATAGTATAGTAAAATAATAAGTTAGTTTGGAATAGTAAAGTAACAGTATACTAATAGTATAGTATTATTATAGTATAGAAAAGTAATAGTAAAATTAAGAATAGTAATAGTATAGTAACAGTATAGTAAAAGTATAGTACTATTACAGTCTGATAAAGTAATAGTATAGGAATAGTATAGTTAGTAATAGTAAAGTAACAGTATAGTAATAGGGTAGTATTAACATAATAAAGAAAAGTAATGGTTTATTTAGGAATAGTAAAATAAGTGTATACTAATAGTATAGTATTATTATAGTATATAAAAGTAATAGTATAATTAAGAATAGTAACAGTAGAGTAAAAGTATAGTATTATTATAGTATAGTAAAGTAATAGTATAGTTCAGAATAGGAAAGAAACAGTATAGTAATAGTATAGTATTATTATAGTATAGTAAAGTAACAGTATAGTAATAGTACAGTTTAGAATAGTAATAGTATAGTAATAGTATAGTAATAGTATTTATACAGTTTAGTAGTTCCTCCTCATATTTTTCTATCCAGTCATTGAATATTTGTAGGTGAATTAAGGGCATAAAAAATCTGCAATGTTGTCAAGCTCTGAAACATAACAACGCGGTTCAGTAGACTGCACCTTAAGAAGCTACTAATGGAAAATATCAGCGAGTAATGTCCAGATTGTCCTTCCTTTTCTACCAGTGACATGGAATGAATATTACAGATGCTTTTAAAAGCTGTGTCTGCAATAAACTGATTACAGGAACATCTTTATAACACCCACAGACTGGAAAAAGAAGACACCACTTCAGGGTAAGACCATGTGTGTTACTGTCTGAGGAGCTTCATTTTGGAATGTCTGTGTGGTCTGACATATGTTGGAAAAACCTGGATGATTAAAAACTCGAGATTCACCTAACCCAAAAAAATGTAAGAAAAGGCTGAGTCGTGCGCGGTTCTGGTTAGTCACCGGTGTCCATATCAAAAGTACAGAGTCTTAAAACTTTCAAAGACAGAGTTGTATCTTATATATACATTTTTCTAAAAATTTATTTATCTGGGACATTTTAAGAATCTGAATGTTAGATTATTCCCTTTGCAATACAAATATGTGTTTATTTTTCACTGCATAGCTATTTCATATTTTTTATTGGATAATTCTGTCTACCAACCACTATTGACACTGAGCAACCCAAGTTTGGACATTGCAATCTCACTATAGTTGTGAAGTATATTCATTGACCAGTTGGACAGGAGCTATGGCCTCCTCACTCTCCATTATATCACATATAATTAACTACAGTTCTATATAGATAACCACCAGAGGTCCATGAATTATACCTTTGTGAAAGAGCGGTTGGTTTGAAGATTCCAAACGTCCATGAAGAACACCTTTATGAAAGAGTTGTAGGTTCTGGGATTTCATGGGTCCATGAACAGCACCTTCATGAAAGGTCTCTAGGTTTAGAAGGTGCAAAGGTCTATGAAGAACTCATTCATATAGAGTTGTGGGTTTAGAGGTTCCAAAAGTCAATGAAGAATACCTTCATGAAAGAACTCTAGGGTTGGGGATTCCAAAGGTTCATATAGAACACCTAAATGAAAGAACTCTAGGTTTGGAGATTCCAAAGTTCCATATAGAACACCTACGTATACGAAAGAGCTCTAGGTTTGGAAGGTCCAAAGGTCCTTGAAGAACACACTTGTGAAAACAGTGCAGGTTTGGTGGTTCCAAAGGTCCATGGAGAACACCTTCATGAAACAACTGTTTGGAGGATCCAAAGGTGCATGAAAAACTCCTTCTTGAGAGAGGTGTAGATTTTGAAGAGGATATTGATAAAAGACTGTTTCTACCTTCAATTAGATCATATAGGGTTTTTTTTACCAGTAGTAAAGCTTTAAATTTAAATAAAAAATATAACCTTTAAACTTTGTTTTTGTTTCACTACCATCAGTTTCACCAGTGACCTCACAGACACTAAGATTTTCATACGCTCTTAATTTAGACCTCATCAGCTCCACCACCCTCCAGATCATGTCATTTTTTTGGTGATGTTTTTACCACAAGCTTAGGACTCTTATCCCCTCTTAAGCCCTGTTCACACAGAGTTTTTTTTCAGGCAGAAAAAATCTGCCTCCTAATTCCTTCAGGCAGATTATGAACTGCCTGCGCTTTATTTCCAAGTTTTTTGCTGTGTTTTTCACTGCGTTTTTTTCCCCGCAGCCATTGAAGCTAATGCAAGGACTGCAGGCAAAAAACGCAGCGAAAAACGCTCAGAAATTAGGGCTGCAGGTTTTTTTATGCCTCCCATTGATTTCAATGGGAGGTCAGAAGTGGAAACCACAGCTAGAAAGGACATGCTGCTTTTTTTTCCCCTCTAGCTGCCAAAAGCCGCCAGGGAAAAAAATGCCTCTGCCTCCCATTGAAATCAATGGGGAGTGATTTCAGACGTTTTTTGGTGCTGATTCCAACGTGGTTTCTGCATCAAAATCAGCGCCAAAAAACTCTTTGTGAACTGACCCGTATAATGTTATCAGGACACCCATAAACATAAAATAGTCACGCCCATGATTAAGCAGCCATGCCCATGATTTAGAAGTCACACCCACTGACCAGGAAGCCATCATGGACTCCTTCTACAATGCCACAATGACAGCCACACACAATATTAAGTAACCACAAACATCTAGCAACCAGGGTATTGTAAGCCTCTTAACTACTTCACACACTCAGCGTGGCTTACATCTTGGATGAGCTGTTTATGACAGACAAGATTTAGGTCTATAAATATAAATGGATTGGGTCAATAGACACTAGACACCAAATCCTTCAGAGCTGTTGAGTAGAAGAGCAGCATGGGACACGGCAGCCGTAAGATCATTTGTTGATTAACGCTGAATATCTATTTTTAGTTCTTCCAATGCTCCTCTTCATTGTTACTCTGTCATTTGAGGTCTTCTTGGAGACTAGGACCATGGAAGGTTTTATGAACAGAACTAGAGATTGTGCTGCCCTGTGCTGTACATTGGTGTCCCCAGCATTTAGAGCCTAGCTGTAAGTTTTAGGCTAGGTGCACATCATATTTGCAGACTATATTTCATGGGACTATTTGAGAAGGCCCCAAAAGCATACGCCCCAAATATATGCAACTGTACAAGTATACCGTTGCATCTATTTGCCATTGATGTCCATTTAGAATATGTTTTCATACAGTTGTATTGAAAACCAGTCAACCACCGTTGAGGCAACAGTATCCCAATGTGTACTGGCCAAACATGTACCCAACACTCTTTCGACATATTCTGGCTAATGATTGCCTATAGGCATGTTAGATGTATACGTCAGCAAATGTAATCCTCAAGAATGGTGTGAACTTAGGCTAAGCTTCTTTATTTTATGTTTTAAAAATTACTCTATCCACGCCACATATTTATGCTTATTAGATATAAGATAAATATTGATACTAATTGTAAAGTAATGGTTATAGAAAAAGTAGTATAAAAGAAAAACAATAGTAAATAATAATAATCAATATAATCGTTTTTCTAAGATTCCAGTACATTTTAGTTCTTTTTAAAGGCTCAGCTCTACAGGTTCTCAGGTATCATGTTTTACTAGCGATAAACATATCTCCAGCTTCTTGTCACAGACTGTCCCATACATTTACTTCTCTGCTCAGTTGATCTGATGCAGCATTTCTTTACATTCCTTCTCCATTTAGCTACCAGGAATATTCAGCATTCCAGCCCCTAACTACTCCTAGAAGTTTAACATGTGAAATGTTTTATTCCGGCATCGCCGCTCCACGCTGGACATGATCCCTTTTGTTTTTCGAAATGAACACTATGATGGTACGTGTTCATGTCAAAACATAGGGAACCTGGAACAAACAGGGAGCGGCAACAGTTGGTGAGTATATTAAAACACTTATTAATTTCCAATTCTAATCCCATAGAGCCTTATTATTGCATCCCAAAAAATATTTGTGGTTCTGAAAAGGTTTGAGCACTAAAAGGAGCACTGCTGCCCTTTTGTTCTGGAAATCGGTGCTGGTCCGATTTCATGGACTACAATGATGTTATCTTCTGACACATATCTATTTTGGATGGATGTTCCCTTTAAGTACCTGACCACCCAGCAAATTATGAGCCAAGGGGATTTGCAAGACTATCAAAATGATATTGGATTTCTTAAACTCTGGTAGTATTTACATGCTTCCCACCATACTGTAGGAGTATAAAATGAGACAACCTTCACCGGAGAGCCATTTTATTTAGACATTAGGATACTATTTCAAGATTTGAGAAGGACTAGTCAGCTCGCTTTTGTCTGTTTTAGTAAACACTTGCATTACCATCTTTTCTTAGAACGAAGTGTTGTTCCATTCCTCTGTTATTCCTCCTAGAAATGTATGAATAAAGTGATAAACAATGTTCCCTCTAAGTCTTGGCAGCTCCTGAGCGGGGCAGTTAGGGAGCAGGGCAAGTCTCCATCAATGGTGGGCGATCTCATGACCAAAAGTAATACCCCAAGTAAACGCTAATATAGCGACTAAATAAGAGAAGAAGAAAACATATTTTAAATTAGTTTTAATTGCTTTTTTAAATACTATAATATTACAAGTTCAGCAGTAAAATAGACAGTTATATACACCAATTATATCCATCAATGAAAGAATCCCTCATTACACCACTGTCCCTGTAGATAGTGCCACACAGACCTCCCTGTAGATAGCGTCACCCACCCCTGTAGATAGCGCCACACAGCCCCCCTGTAGATAGTTCCACACCACCCCCCCTGTAGATAGTGCCACATAGCCCCCCTGTAGATAGCGCCACACAGCCCCCCTGTAGATAGTGACACACAACCCCCCTCTGTAGATAGTGCCACATAGCCCCCCCCCTGTAGATACTGCCACACAGACCCCCCTCTAGATAGTGCCACACAGCCCCCCTGTAGATAGTGACACACAACCCCCCCCCTGTAGATACTGCCACACTGCCCCCCTGTAGATACTGCCACACAGACCCGCCTGTAGATACTGTCACACAGACCCCCCTGTAGATGTTGCCACACAGACCCCCCTGTAGATAGTGCCACACAGACCCCTTTGTAGATAGTGCCACACAGCCCCCTGTAGATAGTGCCACACACAGTCGACTGTGCTATTGATTCTGTCACAAAAATGGAAACTTGCCGGAATGGTGACAAACGGAAACCATTAGCAATGTTTCGGTCACCATTGATATCAATGGTGATGCAAACGGAAGCTATGATTTCCGTTTGACTTTCTGTTGAGGGGTTCATCCGACGGAAACCTCAGACGGAACCCCTGAACGGAAAGCGAACGCTGATGTGAACCGACCCTAAGAGCGTTTTAACGCCCAAAAAGCGTAAGACTTGGGAATCCCCCCCCTGCTTCTGACTTTTAATATGTTTCAATAAAATTTGAAGTTGTAGTTTTCAAGTGCTGGATTCAACGATTTCTCATTTGGAATTACCCTACACCAGCCAGTCCGGCAGTCACCACAATTCCTTGATGTTGGTCTGGGTGATCTGTTCAATTACTCTATTTTGTTATTTTATTTATTTCGGGGTCTGGGTAGGAATTTGTTTAGGGAGTCAGGTCTGGGGTCATTATTAGTTTAGGGGGTCAGGTCTGGAGGTCTGTATTTAGGGGTCTGGTACAAGGTCTGTATTTAGGGGGTCTGGTCTAAGGTCTGTATTTATGGTGCTTTTCCTGGGTCCGTATTAATTTAGGGTTCTTGTCCTGGGGTCTGTATTTGTTTAGGGTGTCTGGTCTTTGGGATTGCAATGGTTTAGAAGGTCTGGGGTCTGTATGTATTCTAGAGTCTGGTCTGAGGTCCGAATTTATTAGTCTGAGTTAATGTATGGGCCTGGGGTCCGAATTTGCTTAATTTTCTGATCTTTGGTCTGGAATAATTTAGAGGGTTTGGTGTCTGAATTTTTGTGTTTCTAAAGAGGCTGGAAATGGTTGCAAAAGCGAGGGGCAAGGAGGTCTCGTCATAAAATTCTGTAGTCATCAGAAGAAGTCGCCATAACAGTCTGTATCAGATGGACAAGAAAACAAAAGAGAATGATTTACATCAGAGAAGACGTCACCTGTGAGTCACTGGATTTATAGAGGACCTGTCCCCTTTCCTGGCATGTCAGTAATAGGAAATCCTTGGATTCCAAAAAAAAGTCTTCATGTAATAGAGAAATGCGTGTTACCATTCCCATTGTCAGGAGGATGTGTCCCTACACAGTGTGATGCTGTCAGCGATGGTTTGAGACTGTCAGTATGTAGGGACACAGCCCTTTGACAAGGAGAAATGTAACACCAATTTGTCAATGCTCGAACAGAAATCTGCTGTTGACTACAAACACGGCACGGCAGAGTGGAGAAGGGGGGCCCAAGTTTGAGAACAGCCCAGGGCCTATGGTCTACTTAATCCGCCACTGGTGTCCGTCCAGCACCCAGGGTACATGTCCCGCCAGTCCTTCCACCATCTACACCCCTGAATTGAGCATGCAAAGACCTGCTGTAATGAAAGGGGGGGGATGCTATTTATGACGCATCCTTTGAAATATATAGTGATCTATGTACAAATTTCTGCCATTAAATCTACTATTCCTTCATTCATGGTCTCCTATATATTTAAGCTAAATATATCCTGCGCTCCCATAAATAACTGTAGCTGAAATCTAGAACGTCATGGTATAAGACATTATCAGTAATAGCATTTAGCAGAGATGACATTATGGAGATGTCACTGCTTTCGGAGCCCCTACAGGGCAGCGTGGGATTCTTTGCTCTCCCTGATACTCAGGAAGAGATGAAATACTGTGGACAGCTGAAATCTAAGGCAAATGGTGTCCCAGTGAAACTGAACAAGGGTTTTGCCTGCATATGGTGGGTTCCTAAATATTTCCAGAGCACAGGTCAAAGGTTCAGGACAGCAACCCCAGCTGTATTCACCATTTCTGAAATGCTTTCACTCAATGTGTGGAGACATTTTATCTTAGCAAGATTATTTAGCATTATGCAGCTAATGAATTATTATTCTCAATGTGATTCAGTATTTAACCATTTTCATTTTGGCTGGAACTTTGTAAAACTGATAGATTTGAGAACATGCCATGTGAATCTAAATGGTTATGATTTCAAGGAATACATTACTTAAATGCTATTTCCACCATCACAACCAATTTATTTAATTATTGCTCCAACGCATTAAATATAAAAAATGTAGCAACTTTGCAAATAGTCTTGAGTAAATGTTTTATATCATTTGTGTCTACAGCTCCTATGCAGACCAAAATGTTTCCATGGTAACAGACAACAAACAAACCCAGTGTAGTCTGATCCTACAGTCATACTCCATTCCATCTGTACCCTACTTACTGCTAACCTACCAAATATAACATAGGAAAATGTAGAGGACGATGGGAGGAAATGTAACGGCAGAATCAGACTACACAGTTTGTTTGTAGTCTGTTGCTATGAAGGCACATAGGTCTACATAGGAGCTGTAGACACAATACAATGGGATAATTTTAATGAGGACTATTTGCACACTTGCTTAATTTTTGTCACTTTTTAAAAAATTGCCGCCACAACTAAATAGAAAAAATAACAATATTTCTGTAAGTAAAATAAACGGAATTACCTCACTTTGGCTGGTGTTCTTTGTCCTGATTTACTAGTATATGGACATGTGTCTTAGGCGGATATGCTGTTAAACGGGCAACTACGGTGCTTGAACATTTTTTAACAGTTGGCTTTTTGGGGCTCCAATTGCTGAGCGGTAGGATAATCCTGTTCAGATAACCAGTTCTGTTTTAACTTCATCATAGAAGTGACTTGATAAGACAGGACATAGGACAAGTCATACCAACCTCATTAAGTGACGGGTGGTTGGTGACCCTAAATGACAAAGATTATATCATGTTAAGTTGGCTCCAGGGATGATCCAACCAGCAGTAACATCAACAGTGTAATTTATGAAAAAAACTAATCTGTAAGTTTGAGTAAATCTACAAAGCTCAGTCAAGAAGAAAAAACACACCAGAAGCTCCACCAAAAACACTCAACTGGTTTAGCGCAATTTTCCCATTTGGCTGTAATGTCCCAATACTACTACACCATTGTCTTGC